>NC_051217.1:42514857-42554857 GCF_015220715.1 Pygocentrus nattereri
GGTCCTGAGTTCGCACTTCTGAAGCTGCCACGCCTCATTTCCTCCTCGTTGCCTGAGTTACAGAAAGCCGGCCGCACATCACAGTTGTTTTAATGCAATGTTGAGACTTTGTATAGGACACGGGTGGAGGGGCTGTAGTTCCAGATAACACATGGGCAAAAGAAAGACATGTAGAAGGAATCTTGTTGGAATTGGCTGCATTTTCCGGGGCTGACAGGCAAAGTTGGGGTGATCCAGTACCCTGACTGGGTTTTTGTCCGTCAAACTTACAGGTGGCACCAGCCTTAGAGCTCCAGATGGGACCCCTCGTGCAGAGCAGCTTTGCCCTTATCTCAGCACATAGAATTTTGCTGTACATTCCTATTCATTTCCCTTTCCAGAAGTTTGGACACTGTCGGAAGAAAACCTCGTATGTCCACTTTTGTCGTTTTTCAGTTTTTGACATAATTTGAAAAATCCCATAGTCCTGTATGTTGTGTGTGAATCCCATGATGAATAGACCAAAGCAAATGACCTAAAACTCCTCGGAAAAAAGTCTGGTTCCATTGACTTCCATTAAAAGCAGGGTGTGTTTTTACCTTCTCCTGTAAAGCTACAATTTTGGAGATATGAGGTTTTGATCTGACAACTGCGGTATACACGTTTCACAATCTTGAAGACGGTTTAGTCTATAGTCTATTTTTGCTTAAAATTAAATAAAAAAAGGATTTATTCAGTTTACAACAGCATTAAATAAGGAAATGATAAAAATATGGAGGGTTTATTGAATAATGAGGTATAATCTTCTGTTTATTGGAATTTGCTGTCATAAAATCTCGCTGAATAGCTGTTTCTTTAGGGAGGTTTGGTTGTGGCTTTGGAGACATGAGCATTGTTGATGTCCGTTTCTTTATACGTTCATTGATGCTGTACAGATTTCTCTGTTATATTGAAGTGACTGACAGCTCTGTTTATCATTAAAAACTGCTTGAAGCTTAAGGAATTGGTTTCATCATAGAAACATTTTATGCATCTCTTGGTTTTATAGCAATGAAATCAGGGACCACAAACTTGTACAGATATCCCAAGACTGCTAAGACTGTTTCAGGCTGCGTCGGAGGGAAGGGACTGTCTAATTCCTCCGGTATCATTTCATAGTTTTGATGTCTTTGTGTCCAAACCTTTCACCCTGGAGGAGTGAAAAAATATCCCTGCGGGTTTCTTTGAAAAGCTGAAAGCAAGTCTGAAAGGTTTTAAAGCTGTAATGAAGAGTGGACACACTGGACACTGATAAATCTGTCGTTATATTTTGTTGATTAAATTTTGATGGAATTTTAGGTTAAATATGTTTTTGGTATTTTTTCCTGACACTGAATATTGGCTGGAAATTAAATAATACACTCATAAAACAGTGTTATATAGACAATCAGACAGATAGACAGGTGGATAGATAGACAGACAGACGAACAGACAGACAGACAGATAGATAGATAGATAGATAGATAGATAGATAGATAGATAGATAGATAGATAGATAGATAGATAGACAGACAGACAGTCAGACATAGATAGACAGACAGACAGTCAGACATAGATAGATAGACAGACAGACAGACAGATAGACAGACAGACAGACAGACAGACATATAGATAGATAGATAGATAGATAGATATACAGACAGACAGACAGACAGACAGACAGACAGACAGATAGATAGATAGACAGACAGACAGACAGACAGATAGACAGACAGACAGACAGACAGACCGATCTATCTAGAATTATGCTAATTGAGTTCCAGGTCAGTCAAACAGAGCAGAGGAAGCTCAAACAGACTGTATTCCATCAGTTAAATGCCTGTTAAACTGCGGCGGCTGTCGTCACGTGTTCAGCCGTCTCGATTCACTGCGTGAGCAGCTCATGCTGGAACAAACACTTTGGCTCCCACTTCAAACCTGCTTTTGACACGTTTGTTATGGCCACCTGCTGGGTGGCTGTCCAGATCACAGCTGACTGAAGCACGTCCACTCTTCACCACGTCCTGTTTCGGTCAGAGCTCAGGGCTGCACTGTTTCTCAAACAGCTCTGATGGCACATTCCGGTGGTTCTCGTTCCTGTTGCAGAGAACAAGTCTGGACAACAGTAGGTTGTGTTGGACTGTGCCAGAGATTCTTCAGCACTGTCTCCCTGTCAGAGCGGCCTCACCTCACTTCTGCCCCACGATCTGAGGGAAACCCAGCCGTGAACGGAGGTTTCATTCTGACACGAGTTAATGAAGAGAGAGGGGAGGGGGGGGGGCTGTAATTAAAGCTCACATGAACAACAAACAAATAAAGAATAATCAGGGTCCCTGTCGAGCTCAGGCACCAGTTCACTGATCTTTATCTCACCTCAGCTCAGAGGCCCAGATAACGCGTATTTGTGCAGATAAGAAGTGTTGGAAGGTAACTGCCTACAGCTCCCCAGATATGCATCTTAATTGAGGGAGTTAAAAGCTTTTAAGGCACTCTTTATACATTGGGATCATTGCTTATGCATGTTCTGTTTGTCTGCAGTCTAGAAACACTCTGTAATCCAGAGTTCTGCTGTTTGTACTAGATAATACAGACCGATTACATTCACTTCAATGTTAATATGATTTCTTATTCTGGATCTTCTGGATTAGTGTTTGCGTTCTAGCATTCTAGACATGTTTGTTCTACCATTCTAGACATATGATTCATTTTGCTTTCTAAAATATAGACCTAGATGTATTTTCCCCCCTTCTGCTATTTTTGATCTAGAATTCTCTTTTGCGTTCTAGTATTCATGATCTAGAATTATTTTAGCGCTTGTTTTCCAGATTTTTTTAAAAATCTTTTAATATGGAAGAAGTATTATTATTATTATAGAATGATCTATCTAGACATATTCTAGCATATTAGTATTGTAGATCTAGCATGATTAATTTGATATTTATTGCATCATACAATTATTGATCTAAAATGTATTTGTATATTCTAGTATTCTTGATCTAGAATTCATTGTTTTGTTGTTTTTGTAGATCAGGAATTAATCCATTCAAGATTTCCATACTACTGCATTGCTTCATTCTAGACCATTCTAGTTTTGTTGTGTCAAATTTAAAAAAAAATTAATTGGTTGTAACATTCTAGATCTAGAATTATTATTGGATTAATATAAATTTAGATTAATTGTTATTATAGCATTTTATAGGTAGAGCTACTATTGCATTCTAACATTCTAGACCTATCATATCAATACATATTCTAGATCAGCTGTTATTTTTACATCATATCTTTGCTGATCTAGAACAATAAATGCACTCTAGCATTCTAGATCTATAAACATGATCACATATTCTAGATCAAGTGCTATTTTTACATCATATCATTGTAGAACTAGAACTATTAATGCACTCTACCATTCTAGATCTATAATTATGATCATATACTCTAGATCAGGTGTTATTATTACATCATATCATTGCCGAGCTAGAACAATAAATGCACTCTACCATTCTAGATCTATAATTATGATCACATTCTAGATCAGGTGTTATTACATCATATCATTGCAGAGCTAGAATTATGAATGCATTCTAGAATTCTACACCAATAACTATTATGATTACATATCCTAGATCATATTATTATGGCATCGTACTGCAGAATTAGAATTATTAATGCGTTCTAGTGTCCTAGATCTATAAATATTTTATATATTATAGATCATGTGTTGCTATCACTTCACATCATTGCAGAACTAGAATTATTAATGGAATCTAGCATTCTAGAACTATATTTTTACATATTCTAGATCACATGTTATTATTGCATCATAGCTTTGCAGAACTATAATTATTAAAGCAAAAGAACATGAGAGGTTTGTGTGTTACCGCAAAATAAATCACGGCTGTGATTTGGTCGCCGTAGATCATCACAGCCTTGATGTTATTGGCAATAACATACTTAACACAGTTAAATAAGTAAAGTAAGAAATGAATAAACTGGGCCATGAACGCGGCATTTAATATGTTTTAATGTTCGCAGTTGTGGCAAAGTAAGAAGTAAAAACGTTCAAATGGCTTGAGCGTCTCCTACAGCTGTCAAAGTTGTTGCTTAGCAACGGCGTCTCCGTGGAGTGATACAGCATTTGTGAAAAACCTGTAATGTTACGGCAAAATGTCACTGAACTGTTGTAGAATGCATCATTTATATATATTCTAGATCCCGTGTGTCAAACACAGGGCTTGTGGGCCAAGTCAAAGCAGTCCTATCCAGCCTGTTAGAAATTATATGTAATAATGAGAAAAATTCTGTTAATATCCACCTTTTCCACAATCAGCTGCACTACAATCCCCAGCATGCACTGCTGGAGATGCCAGGTGTGTAGTTCAAGCGAACAGGCAGGTTTTAGAAAGCCTACCTCCTAGAGCCGTTTAGTTTAAGTATTGATGTAATATTTCAAGGTCAGCTAAAAGTATTTTGTTTAGGTATATTTTGAATAAACAATGGCCAGTTGGGGTCACTCTCTCCGTCTCTGGCCGACAGATTTGTTGAGATTTTTCAATATTGCCTTTTAATTAAGGTCAGCTAAAAGTATTTTGTTTAGGTATATTTTGAATAAACAATGGCCAGTTGGGGTCACTCTCTCCGTCTCTGGCCGACAGATTTGTTGAGATTTTTCAATATTGCCTTTTAATTGGTTGAGTTCAATGCCCCTGTTCTAGATCTAGCATTATTCTTCCATGCTAGCACTGAATTAGAGAATTCCTTTCTGCATTCTAGCATTCTTGTCTAGATTCTACTGTTCTAGATCTGGAATAATGTTAATCATGAATGCCAATGTTCTGTCACCTAAAGGACTCTAAGCCCTTCCAGTCACTTCAGCCTGGCTGCCCGGCTGAAAGGGTTAAGCATTCAAAGTTGTGCAGAATTCCTGCTGCGCTGGGCGCTGGACTGGACGACGTGACAGATGCTGCTGCTACACTTAATCAATGACCAATCAGGTCCCTGTCTGGCCCTCTCTGCCTCAAATGCATCATAATTCTTTTTGATGGCTTCAACTCCGCCCCGCCCATGCCATATATTATGCACATCAACATAGGACTGCAGGAAACACCCTGTCTGACAGGTATCACCCAAGCAGAGTCCAGGTTAGACGGCACCGCTTTAGCCGGACACTTTAAGCCAGTGCTGCAGAACACATCGTTTTCATATTCATTACTGTGATGCTTAAAATGCTTAAAGAGCTTTTATAACAAAAATGTAAATCTAAACAATCAGAGGCAGCTTTGAAGACTTTGAAAGGTTACATAAGATATGATAGAAGTGTAGACTGCAGCTAAAGACTGTTAATAGGATACTATTGCAAAAGTAGAGTTATTAATGCATTCTAGAACTCAAGAACTGTAATTATTATGATACATATTCTAGATCATATTATTACTGCATCATATTACAGAACTAGAATTATTAACGAGTTCTCCATTCTACATCTGTAAATATTTTATATATTCTAGATCAGATAGAAGTGTAAACTGTAGTTAAAGACTGCTAATAGGATGTTAGAGTGTAATAATAATAATGTAATAATAATCACTGACCAGCAGCCCTAAATAAACTGTGATTTAACCCCTTAAAATCTCAGCCTTATTACATACCAGCCCTGCGTTCACACCGGCAGCGACTTTCCGCCTCTTCTTACCCCAAATCGCTGATCCCCTGAATAGACTATTTAATTAAATAAGTTTCAACAGGTTGTGCATCACCAACCACACAGCCATAGCTACACTAGTTAGGACTCCAATGACACCACCTGCACTAGGAGGGTGAAGGCCAGTACAGGCTTCCTCCAAGACCCGTGAAGGGGCACCGCTTTTCGCTAACACAATATCACTGGACATCCGAACAGGAGAACTCTAACCACCAGTTCTGTTATGTCAGCTAGCAGATGCCTGCGCTGAGTGACGGGGGACATCCTGCACAGCCAGCGAGAGTGAGGCCAATTGTGATCTCCTGGACTCCCAGTCACAGACGGCCATTGCATCATTGGTGATCAAACTCCTGATGATAGGGTCAATGCTTAGACAGCTGCACCGCTCAGGAACCACTATTTTCTTTATACACCAATCAGGCATGACATTGTGACCACCTCCTTGTTTCTACACTCATTTTCCATTTTATCAGCTCCACTTACTGTATAGCTGCACTTTGCAGTTCTACAGTTACAGACTGTAGTCCATCTGCTTCTCTGATACTTTGTTACCCTGTTCTTCAGTGGTCAGGACCCCCATGGCCCTGACAGAGCAGGTACTATTTGGGTGGTGGGTCATGGTAGGACTTTTTAAACACCTCAGTGTCACTGCTGGACTGAGAGTAGTTCACCAACCACAGATATCCAGCCTACAGCCTCCTGTGGGCAGCGTCCTGTGACCACTGATGAAGGACTAGAAGATGACCAACACAAACTGTGCAGCAGCAGATGAGCTGTCGTTCTCTGACTTTACATCTACAAGGTGGGCAGAAACAAGGAGGTGGTCATAATGTTATGCCTGATTGGTGTAAAGGGAAGTGACACAAGAATTTATTGTAAGTGAACTTCAGACCAGCGATTTCAGGAGGACCAGCGATGGGTTCCCCGGACTGCTCCTGGCCTCAAAAAACAGCTTTCACATGTGACCAAATGTACCAAACTCTCAGTGCAAGCAGTCCTGAGTCTGGCAAACATCTCAAGTGTGAAGCCCTTAGCCCTTAGAATTATGAATAGAGGTGGAGGTGGAGGTACTCTAAAATACACAATGACCTAGATGACAGTCTGAGAGCACAGGCAGGGTCTCACCCAGGGTCTGTGTGCCTGATCATGACACTACAGTTGGTGTCAGTATCAAAATATTGACGACACCACTGAGCTTTCGAAGCCTCTCAGACTAGCCTGCTGATCAGCATCTTCTCCCCAGCAGCAGTGAAGGTCCTGAGCTCCACATCAACAGCTCTGCGTTAGTCAGCATGTTAGTCATTAGAAACTAAGCCAACACTTCATCTGTAGGCGTGTGATCAGGCTTCGGGCAGCACGCGTGTCAGGAGATTTGAACAGCTTCACAAAAGAAACCCAGTTCTGTTTAAAAAAGGCCTTCTGCACACTGTGCAGTACACAGCTTTAAAAATGTGGTTCTTCAAAGGTTCTTTAGTAAAGGCAGTGGTTCTGTTTGGAACCATTTTCTGCCTAAATTGCATGGCAAGATAGATGGAGAATGTGTTGGTTCTATAGAGCACCAAAAGGTTCCTCTATTGTTACAATAGCTTTGTAACAGTAGGTAACAGTATAAGAACCATTTTGGTGCTATCTAGAAGCATTTCCAAAAGGTTCTATATAGAACCCTATAGAACACATTCTCCATCTGTCTTGATGAGACGCAATATGTTTGACTAGTATCAGTTCACTGTATGCTGAGTGGCTCTCCTGTCTTTAAAAGAGATGGTTCTTTAAGGGTTCCTTTTTAAAGAAAATAGATCTATATGGAACCACAAGCACTCGAACCCTTTCACTATGCAAAGAATCATTTAATCATGCAAAGTGTTCTTTGAGTGCTCGTGGTTCCATAGAGAATTATTCTTTAGATTGATGGAGAATGTGATGTACATGGTTCTATACAGAACCTTAGTGAAAAGGGTTCTATATGGCACCATAAAGGGTTCTGCTCTTGTTAGGCTGTCAAGCTTGTCACAGTAATAGAACCATTCTGGAGCAATCTAGAAGCATTTCTAAAAGGTTGTATATAGAACCCTGTACAACACATTCTCCATCAGTCTGAAGGACTATTTTACCATGCAAGAACCATTTAAGCATTCATATGGTTCTACATAGAACTCATGGTTCTAAACAGAACCCTTTCCCTTACTGAAGAACCTTTGAAGAATCTCTGTCTTAGAGATCATCTGATAGACATGAGATACATTATGTTTGACTAGTGTCAGTTCGGTCTATGCTGAGTGGCTTTCCTCTACACTCTTAAAGAAGAGTTCTTTAAAGAAAATAGTTCTATACAGAACCATGAGCACTCTGTGAACCCTTTGGATGATTAAAGAGTTATTTGTTTCAAGAAGGAGTTCTGGAATGGTTTTAAATAGAATCTTTCTGAAAAGAGTTCTATTTCTATAAAGCTATTTCTATTGTTAGGCTGTGAAGTGTGTCACTTTTCAAGAAGGTTCTATGTAGAACCATCTACAGCAAATTCTCCATGAATCTGAAGAACGCTTTCACCATGCAAAGACCCCTTTAATCATGCAAAAGGCTCAAAACCAACATGTGTTGTGTTTTGGATGCTGGTATGCTGGTCAACCATCATGACTGTGTTGGGTGACTAGCTAAAAAAAAGCACTGGGACAACATTCTGCTTTGTCATTCACGTTCATAAGCACCTCTGGATTAAAACAAGTTTCCTCGTCCGGTGATATTTTATGCACTGGGATACGCCTCCAATATGCAGCATACAGAAGGCAGAGTTTAACTCAGTTAGCCAAATGCTAACAGCAACAAGAGCTGCCTATTCAATCATAGCCTCGCCTTATGTTAATGCTGCTTCCTCAGTGGGCATTACTAACGCAGGATAACTTAATATATTACCACATAATCCCAATATAACATTTCTGCAGCTGCATCCAGTGATTCACAGTGTAAACAAAGGTAGCTGTGCCCACGGTAGGCCTCTAGCGTCTTAAAAAACTTCATTTGAAACTCTTTATATTTGTCAGTTTCTCGTGAATAATAGAATTGGAGGTCATAACGTGTCACCACTTTATTGAAATGTGCCAAAAAACTGGCTAATAAAAAAAAATTACCACAGAATCAGTGAGACTGCATGTAACTTAGCCTGCGGATTCCCTATAGCGCTCTGCTAATGACGCGTAGCCAGTGCTGTATAATAATCATGTTCAAGAACTACAGCTATGCTAAAAGTAACTTGCTGAAGGTCAGAAAGGGTCGACTGGTAAAACACAAAGCCTCCCTTCAGAAATGATGGGTTACTGTTTCAACGACAATGCGGTTAGCAAGCCTCCCAAAGCAGTCAAAACACGTTTCTTCAGAAAGCAGCTGGACCTGCTTAGACTGAATGTAGGTTTGTCATGAACGTATGCTGATGGAGATGATCAGTCAACATCTGCTGGCTTTGTTTTCACGACAGCTCCAGTTACGCTAGCAGAGATTAGCATGGGGCCGCTTTAGCATGGGCTAGCTCAGCCCTCAGGACAGACTCTCTGTGCGCTAGAAGTTTGGCACTGGCTCGGAGCCCCGCTGTTCTGTAGCACCGGTGAGAACGTGTTAGCACTAGTTAGCATGGGGCCGCTATGCCACCAGGCTGTGACGCAAGCCTCACTGAGAGAGTATGTGTGCTCATGTGTGCTCGTGTGTGTGTGTGTGTGTGTGCTCGTGTGTGTGTAGGTGCTCGTGTGTGTGTGTGTGTGTGTGTGTGTGTGTGTGTGTGTGCTCATGTGTGTGTGTGTGTGTGTGTGTGTGTGTGTGTGTGTGTGTGTGTGTGTGTACTGGCGCAGTATCAGCGGCCTGAAGCGCTGCAGCTCCAGATGGCCGAGCCGGACGCCTCGCTCCCACGAACTGCAGACAGAAGCGAAGACAGAGAAAAAGAGAGAGAGACAGAGAGAGAGAGAGAGAGAGAGAGAGAGAGAGTGAGAGAGGCAGAGATAGTGAGAGAGTAGAGAGAGAAAGAGAGAGTGAGAGAGAAAGAGAGGGAGTGAGAGAGAAAGAGAGAGAGAGAGAGAGAGAAAGAGCGAGAGAGAGAGTAGAGAGAGAAAGAGCGAGAGAGAGAAAGAGAGAGAGAGACAGAGTAGAGAGAGAGAGAGTAGAGAGAAAGAGAGAGAGACAGAGTAGAGAGAGAAAAAGAGAGAAAGAGAGAGAGAGATAGAGTAGAGAGAGAGAGAGAAAGAGCGAGAGAGAGAGAAAGAGAGAGAGAGACAGAGTAGAGAGAGAGAGAGTAGAGAGAAAGAGAGAGAGAGAGAGAGAGAAAGAGAGAGAGAGATAGAGTAGAGAGAGTAGAGAGAGAGAGAGAAAGAGCGAGAGAGAGAAAGAGAGAGAGAGGAAGACAGAGAGAGAGAGTAGAGAGAGAAAGAGAGAGAGAGAGAAAGACAGAGAGTAGAGAGAGAGAAGGTAAAATAGAGCAAAGGAGAGAAAGAGAGAGAGAGAGAAAGAGAGAGAGAGAGTAGAGAGAGAGAGAAAGTAAAATAGAGAGAGAGAGAAAGAGAGAGAAAGAGGGAGAGAAAGAGTAAGAGACAGAGAGAGAGACAGAGAAAGAGAGAGAGAGAGAGAGAGAGAGAGAGAGAGATTTTTTAATAATTCTTGAACCAAAATCACCAAACTGAGGTGAATGATGGTGAAATGTGAGATAGTTTGCTGAAGAATTAATTCATTGTAAATAATAGAAATGACTGAATCACAGTGCTGCGAGGCTCTCGGCCACTAGAGCAATGGCAGCAAGCAGGCATTTGACCCCCTGACCTTTTCAAAGTGCTGGAGTGCTCCTTCACTGCAAAATTGCATCCAGGCTGTTTATTTATATAAATAAATAAATGCCCACTCTTCTTCACTTCACGGGCAGTCGAGCTCAGCAGAACAGCCCATTAAACTCTGTTTCAGCCGAGGGGGCCGAGGGGGCATTTCCCAAACAGTGAAACCTGCATTTTCATTAAGGAACTGTCACAGCTCACTAACCCACCAACGGCTTCCTCAGTTTATGTTAACACACTGTGTGAAATTTACTGAATACCAGTTGCAGCAGGAAATGAGATTATTAAGTTGTGGCCATGACTTAGTAAGGAGTGGAAACGAGACGACTAAGATTTTGGCTATTACTTTATACAGAGTGCCAACAAGATAATTAAATCATCGCCGTGATTTAGTGAGACGTGAGAATGAGATAATTCAAGTGTAATAGTGCAGCCATGGCCATGACTTAGTAAGGAGTGAGAACAAGATAATTAAGTCTGGGCTATTACTTAATAAGTAGTGAGAACAAGATAATTAAGGCAAAGTCATGCTTTAGTAAGATGTGAGAAAGAGGTAATTAGGGTGTGTGAGTTCAGCCATGACCATGACTTAGTAAGATGTGAGAAAGAGATAATTAAGTCATGGCTATGACTTATTAAGGAATGATAATGATATAATTATTTTGTTGCCATGGCTCATTAAGACATGGGGCTGAGATAATTAAGGTGTGATAGTTATCTCATGGCCATGGCTAAGTAAAATGTGAGAAGTCATAGTTAAAATTTGAGAATGAGATAATTAAGTTGTGATGATTAAGTTGTGGCCATAGCTTGGTAAGGCTTATGAATGAGAATATTAAATTGAGACAGTTATGTCATGGCCATGACATATTAAGGCATGTAAACAAGATAATTACATCTTGACCATTACTCAATAAGGAGCGAGAACAAGAAAAGTACATTGTAGCCCTGATTTAGTAACATGTGAGAATGAGATAATTACGGTGTGACAGTTAAGCCATGGCCATGATTTAGTACGAACAAGATAGTTATGGCCATCACTTAACAAGGAGTGGGAACAAGATAATTAAGTTGTGGTCATGACTCAGTAACATATGAGAGTGAGATAACTAAAGTGTGATAGTTATGCCATGGCCATGACTTAGTATAACCTGAGAATGAGATAAGTTGTGATCAGTTGCAGCTATGGCTTAGAAAGGCTTACGAATGAGAAAATTAAGATGTGACAGTTATGTCATGGCCAATACTTACCAAGGCATATAAACAGCATAATTA
Organism: Pygocentrus nattereri; assembly: GCF_015220715.1. Lineage (NCBI taxonomy): Eukaryota > Metazoa > Chordata > Actinopteri > Characiformes > Serrasalmidae > Pygocentrus > Pygocentrus nattereri. Next base: position 42,526,633 of record NC_051217.1, read on the forward strand.
AGTCTGGGCCATTACTTAATAAGGAGTGAGAACAAGATAATTAAGCTGTAGCTGAAGCAGAGTTAGTAAGATGTGAGAATGAGACAATTAAGGTGTGAGAGTTAAGTCATGGCCCTCACTTAGTAAAGAGTGGGAGCAAGAAAATTAAGCTGTGGCCATGACTTATTAAGTCAGAAGAAGTGGTAACGGGATTTCTAAGTTGAGGCTATGTGGGAATGAGATAATTAAGTTGTGGCTATGACTTAGTAAGGCATGAGAGTAAGATAATTAAGGAGTGATAGTTATGTCATGGCCATGACTCAGTAAAATGTGAGAAAAAGATAGTTAAGTCATGGCCATCACTTAGTAAGGAGTGGGGACAAGATAAGTAAGTTATGGCCGTCACATAGTATAGAGTGGGAATGAGATAATTAGTCCCTGGTTATGCTTTAGTAAGAGATAAAAATAAGATCATTGAGGTGGGATAGTTATGTCATGGCCATGACTTTGTGAAATGTGAGAAGAAGATAATTAAGTCATGGCCATGACTTAGTAAGACCTGAGAATGACATAATTAAGTTGTGATAATTAAGCTGTGCCCATCACTTAGTAAGGTTTATGAATGAGACAATTAAGTTGTGGCCATGACTTACTAAGGCATGTAAATGAGATAATTAAGTCGATGTTAAAAAGACGAAAGAGGTGATATGTAGAGCTGCAAGTCATTCAGTCTGTCTGTTCCACTAGCCTTTTTATCTGGTTTTAATATTTTATTCATTTTGTCATTGTGTGTGTGTGTGTGTGTGTGGGTGTGTGTGTGTGTGTGTGTGTGGGTGTGTGTTAGAGCTATCGCTGCTCTTTTTCTATACTTTATCAGATGGCATTGTAGACAGTCTTTGTGATGGACAAGCTTACATTTAAATACATAAGATTATTCAAATAAGTCTACATTTAAATAATCAGACCCATTGTTCTGCCAGTGCTGACACACTTTTTCAGGAGCAAAATGAGAAAAATGTCAGCAATAAAAAAGTTTGTGCGAAGCTGCAGCCTTTTGGCTCAAACAGAACGAAGGCTTCAGTCAGTCAAAGAGGTCAAGGAAAGCCTTTTGTGGGAAAAACATCTAAGAACAAAAATCATTTTCTCCCCATTCATTCCTGCACAATTTTAAATTAGAGTGTTTTGTGAAGGATAATTGCCGATTGTTGCTATGCAAATGCATTCTCCTCTATATCTGATTTGACAGCTGTTACCGTGAGACTCGGTGAGGCAGAAGAAGTTTTAGTCTCTGAGTTTCTTGTTTAAAAAAAAAGGCCTTACTTATGAACTTAAAGTCAGAGATAAACTTGCTGCTTTTGGGTGAGCAGTTTGCTTTCAACAAGTGGATGTTCCAAATGAAGATCTTCTAGGCAAATGTCGTGATTCAGAGGGAAGAGCCTCGAGGTATGTTGGGAGTTGCGTGTTTCCCTTTTATTCATTTGGTGGTTTGATTGGATTTCTAGTGGATTTCTAGGTAGATACTGGGGTGTGCTGGGAAATGTAGGACATCCTGGTAAAAAAGGATCAGGTTTGTTTGTGGAGTGTAGACTTTTTTAATGCTGTTTGGAATAAGCTGGTAAGTGTAGGGCTTGTAAGATGATATTTGGGATAAGTTGGGAAATGAAGGCCTTTTCGAGACGTTCGGTGAAGTATGCTGGGAAATATAGGGCTTTTTTTGAGATTGGTATTGGGTGTGGTAGAAAATGTAGATTCTGTTTTCAGACGGATGTTCTGCAATATGTAGATATTTGTTGAGTATGTCGGGAAATGTCAACCTTTTCCAAGGCAGATGTTGAGGTGTGTTGGGAAGTGTTGGACATGTGTTGGAAGATGTGGACATTTTTTAAGATGGGTGTTCGGGTTGAGTTGGGTGTGGTCGTTGGTGAGGGTTTTGAACTGCAGGAGTCTTCAGGTGGGAGTTTTTTGAATGCAGTGTTTGGGGGATGTTGGGAAAGCTAGTTTTGGAGGTGGCAGAATGCTACAAACATCTCCAAGGTCTCCACTTTACAGAGATCCACCTGACAGCACAAGAACAGTAGAGCACACACAAATACACAACTTCAAAGAAACAACCTTCGCTTCCCCTGGCAGGCTTTGTGTAAAAAGGGAAAGAAAGAGAGATTTTGCTGGAAAGCAACAGAAAACTGCAAAAACGAGAGGCGGGGGGTGGGGGGTTCTGCCTAAGCTTCTCAGTGACTACGAAGAGTAGGATCTGCACTCTGATCACAATGAATTATTTCTCTGTTGGCTATAAATATGCTCTGCCTGGAACACCTTCATCTCTCCAGCCAGAAATTACTGCACTCCACCCGATCTGCCCTCCACAGCTAGGACCTGAACACTCAGCACACTTATCTAAAGAACTTGTAGCTGAAAACTTTATAGGAAAAGGATGTTGGGTACAAAGATCTCTTCAATTCCATGTCGTTATGTTTTTTTCTGCAGAGCTTGACAAATCTGTCTGAACTCAATCCAACAATTTTTTTTGGAACCCAATTGTAACCTGAAAATTTTCCAACTGAATCTGAATCCAAATGTAGAACGATAAAATTGTGCTTGAATCTGATGGTAGCCTGACACAGTTCTATCTGAACCCGAATTTAGCTCCAAATTTCTGTCTGAACCCGACTGAAGCTCAAAAAAGACATATTGAAAATCAGTATGTAGCAAAACAAATTTCTACCACAATTTTGTAGCTCAACAAAATTCAGTCTGAATTAACTGTAGCTGAACTTAATTCTGTGTGTATCAACTGTAGCCGGACAAAATTCTGTCTGAACTGACTGTAGCCTGACAAAATTCAGTCTGAATCAACTGTGGCCCAACAAAATTCTGTTTGAACCTGATTTTAGCTCAAAAAATTCTAAACCCAAATATGTCCCAACTAAATTCTGCCTGACCCACTTGTAGCCCAACAAAATTCTGCCTGAACCCAACTCAAGCCCAACAAAATTCTGCTTAAACTTGTCTGCAGCTTAACAAAATTTGGTCTAAACCCAACTTGACCATAGCCTGAGCTCAACAAATTTCTGGCTGAGTCCGATTGTAGCTCAACAAAGTTCTTCCTGCACTCGATTATAGGCTGAACAGTTGAGTCTAAACTTGACTGTAGTTCAGCAAAAAGTCTGATTTTGACTGGAAATCTATAAAATTCTGATGGCATCTGACTTTAGCCCAACAAAATTCTGTCTGAACTCAATTGCAGCTAATGAAAAATTTTCATCTTAACCTGGCAGTACCTGACAAAATTCCACCTCAACCTAACTGTGGCGCAACAAAATTCTTTCTGATCCTAACGCTACCCCGATAAAATGATTATTTTTCATAAGATGACACAATACTCAACACGACTTACAGTAATCACTGAAAGGAGATTCAAGGTATTGCTTAAAAATCTGACATGCTTCTGCAATTCCTCAGTTGGTACAATGCATTCCATCATAACATTTTAGAGCTTCTAGAGTGGACATGGTCAAAGAACTTTCAAAATCGGTTGCCCAATAGACACGTAAACACCTTCTTCCAGAAAGAACTCAGAGGCAAAAGAGGAATCCGCAAATACAAAAACAATGAAGGTTAAAACTGTCAAATTTTTAATGGACTTGATTTATGGATGCTTGGCAGCCGTGCATAAAGTGTGTACTAAACGACTGTCGGAGCTGCACCTGCTGTGTTTCCACAAGCCAAAGCCGCTGGCCAGGGCTGGTGTATCGTGCGGCTTGCTGTGAACATGAGTTGTGGTCCTCTATTCAGGAAGTCAACACTCGTTGTGTGTGAGCAAGTCAGCTGTTTTCAGAAAGGAAATGCTACCTACACACACTCTTACACACACACACACACACACACACACACACACCAGATTCACCTTTAATGAGAATGAAAGGTCAGTTCTTAATTATTCATCTGGGATGTCAGACAATCCCCCAAAGACTGAAGTTTAGAGAGTAAGAGGCTTGGGAATAATGCATGAGGTGGCTCCTCTCACCTTGTTTGGATGTTTTCTTGTCTAATTTCTGGTCGGATTGACCCCTCGCCTCTCCCGAGCAGCTTGTACTGTCACTTCGGTGGGAAGCGCTGGGTGTATGCATTGATGAAGCAGCCAGAAAGCCTTTCTCGACTCTTTCATGCCGTCACATATCAGATTCAGAACCTTTGACAGTAGCCCTAAAATGCAATTTCCACCTGTTTAGGAGGGTCCCTCAATGGGGCTATGCTTTTTTTCTTGAAGGAATGAATTTGGATGGAAATGTAATTTACAAAAATAGATGTGAACTGGATTCATCTTCGTGGGTAAGCCTGCAACCTGACATTGTTTTTTTTTTTTTTTAAATTGTGTTTGACTTTTGACTTGTACACAATGCCTGAGATGGACTGGTGACCTGTCCAGGGGTGTTTCCTACCTTCCATCAAAATGACTGCTGGCATAAGCTCTTGCTCCACCCTGGGACTCAGTAGAATAAGCCGCTTAGAAAAGGTGTGTGTGTGAGTTGTACACAACTGTTTTACATTAAGAAAGCTGCAGTTGTCCATGTTATCTGGTCTTTGTGGAGAGGTGTAAATTGGTTTACCAGCAGGGGGTGCTCACCTCTACCCTTTCAACCCTTATTGCTCATTAGCAGCTCAACATTTCACACACAGAGAGCCAACAGCGTTCTAGATAATCTGACAACCTTTGCATTAAACTACGGCAGCATGGTGGCGCAGTATCGTCCTCTCACAGCAAGAGAGGCTTGGGTTCAATTCCCCTGCTGAGCGACCAGGGTCCTTTCTGTGTGGGGTTTGCGTGTTCTCCCCCTGTCTGCGTGGGGTTCCTCCCACAGTCCAAAGACATGCAGTCAGGCCAACTGCAGGCCAAGCTTAATTGCCCCTCGTGTGTGTGTGATTGTATAGGTCTATGTGTCTGCTCTGTGATGGACTGGCAACCAGTCCAGGTTGTTCCCTGTCTTCTGCCTGATGACCACTGGGATGGACTCCAGCACCCCTGTGACTCAGAAGCATAAGTAGCTTAGATTGTGTGTGTATTAAATAAAAAAAAAAAAAGTAAATGTCCAATTTGATTTCCACTATGCTGCAGGAATGGCCACTAGGGGGCCTGCATAATGAAGCATCTGCTCATTAATTAAAGATACATAAATGAAGAATGTTGGAGGAGAAAAACAAACAGCTGGACCATGGAACTTGGATTGAGGGCCAGTCAACAAAGGGCCCATATTGTCCACTCACTTTAGCATGAATAGGTGGGATAGGCTGAGTACGTATGTATAAATGTATTTGTGGTAGTGACATCACAACCACGATGACATATTTTACAAATGTTGACAGTACAGCAAAAACCACGCCCCCAGACAGTCCACAGTTTCACTCCTGACCCACCTGAGTCTGTTGATCAGCAGGTATGAGATCTTGGTTACCTGAGTAAGCAGGGTTGCAACTAGACTACAAATCTGGACTGGCTGGATGAGGCCCAAGGCCTAAAAAAAACATGAACGCACGTTTGCTCCTCCACAATGAGCTGTGCTAAGCGTCACGTACACTCTCTGTTTTGGTGGAGTAGTCTTTTCAGCAGAGGCAAAGCAGCTTTGTTGAGATTTAAGACTGCTCGTGGCTTTCAGCGGAGGCGTCTGTAGGTATTAATGCTAATAAAATGCATTAAACTGAAGAATGGTGTAATGTGATGTCTTACACACGGAGGATTAGAGGGCAAAAACAGGGAGAATTCATTAGAGACGCCAATGTAGAGAATCCAGCGGACTGAGACCTCTCCCCTCACACTCCCAGCAGCCTGCCCACCACTGCAAGCAGTCAATTACGCTCATAGGGAAAAGGGAGAAGTGGGGCTTTAAGGCAGAAAGGCCAGTGAATGTCAGAGGCTGAGTCACTGGCACACCAGTAATGAAGGATGCAATTTCGTTGGCATGTAATCAAACTACAAACGTGACTATTTACATTTTAGCTACAATGACAAAGTTTAGCTTGGTAGTTTAGCCTTTTATACTGAAAATGAATCATTAAGTAGCATTAGGCTGTATAAGCTGAATGAACATATTGCTGTTGTCAGAGGAAAACCTTGTATCTCCATTTTTGATAGAATGGACAGAATTTGAAAACACCCGTGGCCTTTTACAATGTGTGTAAATTTCATGATGAGACACTAAGATAACAATTTGACATTCTGTTGCTAATGCTACCAGACACGAATGGGCTTCCATAGTTTAGTAAATAAGATGTCGTAATGTTAATAACAGAACAATAATTTTGCACTTGAAAAGATTAAACATACAACTTTATAGCTACAAAAAAAGCCTTTAGTGGAATAATTTCCCAGAACATCCTGATCAGAGCTTTAAACTACCAATTAAAAACGGCCAGAACAGCAACCAGACTGAGTTCCGCCTCCTCAAGCTCTTTGGGCTGATGTGAAAGTTTGTTTATTTCCATTAAAGCTAATGAAATGACGCCCGGACAGTGGGAGATTGAGTGCTCGGCTGTTTACTCCGAAGTTGAGGGAGCTTTCTGCATTGTCAGGAGTTCTGCAGCAGAGAATGCCCTGATTCTCCCCACATGACATCACCCTGCACGATAGCGGTGACAACACTCGTTCATCTTGTGTTTAGGCGGGGGTGTGGGGGTGTGTGTGTATGCGTGCTGTGTGTTTGTGTGGAGAAAAGGCTGATCACGTCCCTCTGGTCTTGTAGAATCTTTGAGAAAAAGCCCAGGCGTCTCTGGGGAACCGGGGGGTGGTGGTGGGGGGTGGTGGTGGGGGGGGGGGGGCTACATCTGATCCAAGAGCAGTTAGCGCGCATCAGAGGGATTCGGATTGAACCACAGAGGGACAAGGTCACCGGCGAAAGGAGGGGACACTCGGCTTGACAGCGGTTTGGGTGAAAGCGTGGCGCTGTGCCTGGAAAACAGAGTGAAAAAAGGGATCAGTTTCCCCCGCCACCTCCCCACACACCCCCTCTGCAGGACTCTTATAACTGTAACTCTACCTGGAGATGTCACACCAGGTGCCAGGATGTTGATCAATTGGGGCGCAGTGTCACACCAAAGTTAATTACTGTCATTTATTATAGCTCAGCGTGCCGCTAATTAGCAGGGAGCCTATAGCGGAGGCGCTCTGGAGACGTTGGCGAAGCCCAGCCGAGGTTTTTTAATTATCTGTTGCTTCCAAAGATAAACGTGAACAGACCATCGGATGGTCTCGCAGACTTTCTTGCATTAACGAAATGGGGATTTATATTTTTTTTAACGAGATGAATTCATGAAGAATTTCTTCAATTAAAAAAAAAAAATCTATTCTGCGTAGATCAGTGGTTTGATGTAAAATGATTTCAGATTTCTGTACAGTGGTGGTGATGGGAACCAGGGGTCACCATGACTACAACACAGATATAGCCATTTTATTTACTACCCAAAGCCACCAGTGAACCTACACACATCTTCTGAGTTTTTATATGTAATGTTGATGATGGTAAAATGGTGATACGTGTCAAAAAATAAGTTTTCTTTGATCACAATTTTGCCCCACAACACTCTGCATGAATCTCTCCACCATGAATGAATGAATTAAAAAAGTTTTAGGCCAAAAATCTTCTCAAAACTAAAATCTTCAAAAAACAATGTCTCAGACTGTCATGCGCTCGGATTCAGCCTCACAAGACAGGGACTCCAATTCCCAGAATCCTTTGGAGACTCATGTGACTTCATACTCCCCACCCCGCTCCTGGCAGAGATCCAAGTCTCCTGATTATTAAGGACGTCCACCTGAACTTTATCATGAGACCCTAAGGTTGGGTTATTTAAGCCCTGACTGAGCACTACGACAATGCGAAGTATTGTTCTGCTGAACCCTACTGAGCGTTTTGGATTGTGCCGTTTGTTTCTCGTGTTTGGACTTTAGTATTGTTATGCTGACTTTCGTTTTTGCCTAGCCCTTGTCGGAATTTGCCTATTTGAACTTCGCTCGGACTGGGATCACGATTTTGGTGTCGCTCTTTGTCTTTCGATCATCGTGTCATTTGTTTACTCTGCAGATCTCCGATCTGCGTTCGTCTGCTAACCTCTATCTTACACAGACATCAAGCAGCATACATTTTGAAATTTGATCCCAGCAACAAGTTCCAAAAAAGCTGGGTTGGGGGCCTGTTTACCACTGTGTTATATAATCTCTTCATTTATCAACACTCTGTAGGCATTTGGGAACTTAGTAGACCAACTGCTGAAGTTTTGGAAGTGAAATATTTTTTTGTGTTCTTGTTTGATAAAAGGCCTTCCGCCCGATGACTGCTGGGATAGGCTCCAGCACCCCCAACCACCCCCCCCCCCCCCCCCCCCCCCCCGCGACCCTGACGGAGAAGCGCCTTAGAAAATGGATGGATGTTTGATATAAGATTTCATGCTGTGTTCATGAATTCCAAAAAGAATTTCAAGTTTTGATTTGTTGGACCTCAAGATAATTTTTCACTTAAGCTTCAGTGTTCATGTTAAATGAGCTCGGGCCCAGAGAAGGCGGCAGTGTTTCTGCATTCACTTTATATATTTTTCCTTCTTTGCATGGCAGACTTTTAACTTGAATTCATGGATGCAGTGATAAACTGTGTTCACAGACAATGGTTTTCAAAAGTGTTCCTTGGCGGTATTGGATAAAAAAAAGTCTATATTTGTGTTGTAGTCATGGCGACGTCTGATTCCAGTCAACACCACTGTAAAGAAATCTGAAGCACTCTGAATGACTCTATTTACAACTTGACGACTGGATTATGCAGAAAATGTGCTAATTCTGCTGAGCTGATTATGTTACAGCACTTTTTACAAACATATGTTGCCACGAAGCAGCTTTACCACTTAGAGCTATAAGACGATATGGGGTTTGTACCCAGACTCAGTCTCTGCTATGAAGGCTGTGTTACTTCAAAGGCTCTGAGCCAAACAATTCTTTGGTCTTTGCAGCAGGTGGTCCCAGTTCCACCTGAATGCCACATTGATTCACATCTTACACAAAGGTGTGTTTCCTGCAGGCAGCTGGGCATGAAAATGTAGGGGCTTCAAAGGAACACGGCCTCTGCTGAGGACGAAGGAAAAAAGTAGTGATTGTGAGTTTCCTCTGAAATACAAAGTTTCAGCACAGACTCGTAATGAACGTTGAATTACCAACGTGAAAGTGCTTTGACTTCCTGCTGATTTCCTTTTCACGATTTGAATATTAATGAGTCAGGAATTAATTCTGTTTAAGATCCATTTACATCCTATTAGAAATACTCCCTTTTACCCTGTTCTTCAGTGGTCAGGACCCCCACGGACCCTCACAGAGCAGGTACTATTTGGGTATGGGTCATTCTCAGCACTGCAGTAACACTGATGTGGTGATGGTGTGTTAGTGTGTGTTGTACCGGGCTGAGTTTTTAAATACTGTGTCCACTTACTGTCCACTCTATTAGACACTCCTACCTTGGTGGTCCTCCTTGGAGATGTAAAGTCAGCTCATCTGCTGCTGCACAGTTTGTGTTGGTCATCCTCTAGTCCTTCATCTGTAGTCATAGGACACTTTGTTACTGCAGTGCTGAGAATGATCCACCACCCAAATAGTACCTGCTCTGTGAGGGTCCATGGGGGTCCTGACCACTGAAGAACAGGGTAACAGAGTACCAGAGAAACAGATGGACTACAGTCTGTAACTGTAGTACTACAAAGTCCAGCTATACAGTCAGTGGAGCTGATAAAATGGACAATGAGTGTAGAAACAAGGAGGTGGTCATAATGTGATGCCTGACTGGAGTAAGTCTTAACCCGTCGTACCGCTGCCTGCACTAGCCACGTACTGAACACTGAAGCCTTTAAATGTGCAGTGTGATGCTAACTTTCACACTTTTATGACACCTTTTGTAATTATTGCTAAATTAGTTTTTAGTCTTAATCATCATAGTGATTGTAATGGTAGAAATGGTTTAACAATTTTATACACTCACCGGCCACTTTATTAGGTACAATTCAATTCAAAAGGTTCAATTACTTCTTAACACAAACAGCTAATCAGCCAATCACACGGCCGCAACTCAATGCATTTAGGCCTGTAGAGGTGGTCAAGACAACTTGCTGAAGTGCAGACCGAGCATCAGAACGGGGAAGAAAGGGGATTTAAGGGACTTTGAACGTGGCGTGGTTGTTGGTGCCAGACGGGCTGGTCTGAGTATTTCAGAAACTGCTGATCTACTGGGATTTTCACGCACAACCATCTCTAGGGTTTACAGAGAACGGTCCAAAAAAGAGGAAATATCCAGTGAGCGGTCAGTTGTGTGGATGAAAATGCCTTGTGGATGTGAGAGGTCAGAGGAGAATGGGCAGACTGGTTCCAGATGATAGAAAGGCAACAGGAACTCAAATAACCAACCAAAATCTCTGAGGAACGTTTCCAACACCTTGTTGAAAGTCTGCCACGAAGAATTAAGGCAGTTCTGAAGGCAAAAGGGGGTCCAACCTTTTACTAGCAAGGTAGTGTACCTAATAAAGTGGCCGGTGAGTATATGTTTAGTGTCCAATTGTTGCTAACAACCATCGCTAACTATATCTGTTTTCGTTACTCTAGTGTCCAGACTTGGTCTTAGTGGCTAATAATTAATTTAGTTATTAAGTGATACTTTTTTGATCCCACATCCGGGGAAATTCCACCTCCACATTTAATCCATCCGTGAAGTGAAACACCACATACACACTAGTGAACACACACACTAGGGGGCAGTGAGCACACTTGCCCGGAGCGGTGGGCAGCCCTATCCACGGCACCCGGGGAGCAGTTGGGGGTTAGGTGTCTTGCTCAAGGACACCTCAGTCATGGACTGTTGACCCTGGGGATCGAACCGGCAACCTTCCGGTCACAGCGCCAGATACTATCCCAGCGGTCATTGGGAGGAAGGCAGGATACACCCTGGACAGGTCGCCAGTCCATAGCAGGGCAGACAGACAGACACAGACAGTCACTCACACCCAGGGGCAGTGTAGCATGTCCAGTTGGCCTGACTGCATGTCTTTGGACTGTGGGAGGAAACCGGAGAACCTGAAGGAAACCCACGCAGACACGGGGAGAACATGCAAACTCCACACAGAGGAGGACCCCGTTACTACAGATTACTGTCAGATCTGTTACGTCAGCTGACAGACGCCTGCGCTGACTACCATCGCATTGAGTGATGGGGGAGAAGGGGGGCCATCCTACCCACCCAGAGAGAGCGAGGCCAGTTGTGCTCTCTTGGACTCCCGGCTACGGACGGCTGCAGCATCACCAGGGATCGGACTCGCGATCTCCTGATGACACGGCCAACGCTTAGACGGTTGCACCACCTGGGAGCAAGTTAACATTTGTTATCATTAAATGATTAGCATCCCATGCTAGTCATTACACTTGTTGTTAACCTAATACACATTCACTGTTTGAGCAGACAGTGTTTCAGTGTTAAACACATTCTTGCAATTTATGACACTACAAAACATTGTTATTATCTGATAATCAGCATTTCTTGGAGGCATTACTGAGAAATATCTGTTCCCAAGAAAGAACAACATTTCTCCCTTCCTTCTCGTTTCACGCTGTAGTGAGACTGAACAGACCCGGAGGCGATGTGATGTTTATTTAATCAGTTTTACATTAAGTGGCTACCTTAATTACCAGCACTTTCACTTCTCCGAGGCCCAGTGGGGGGTGAGATAAGACAAATGACTGCTTTCACCTGAGTTCTCTCATGCAAAAAAACTGCGAAAGCTTCAAAACAGCCACAATTAGCCGTTCACCATCAGGGGCAGCGGGCCCCTGTTTATCAGGAGTGACAGTGACAGATGCCATCTCAGCCACGTAAACAGAAGCATAGGCATGCGGACGGAATGGCTAAGCAGATTCTTTGTATTTTGATTTAACATCTCACAAATACTATGGTCCTCGCTGCTGGCACAGTGGTGGAGGAGCTCGCTAACAACAGACGTCATGTCAACTGACTGTAAAGCTGCTTAAAAGCACCACCGATTACCCAGCTGGGGTGCTTTCTCCAGCACGGGTGGCTAACTTCATGCGGAAAAATAACTCATTCTGTCAACAAGTGCACTGAGCACAATATTCCTTCGAGCATTAGGACAAGAGAGGCAGTCACTCAAATTCAGGGTGATTGATTTATAGTTTAGACCCCTGGTCGTGCTATTTTTCCCATTTTTCCTCACACAGTCTGAAAACTGGAAATAACTAACATTAGTTCCAATTCTGCAATCTGATTGGTCGAGCCACATTCAACCCTTTTCCATTTCACCCTAAAGGGGTTCAGTGCAGTTGAGGTCAGGCCTCTGGAGTTCCTTCGCAACTCGTCAAACCATGCCTTTAAGGGGCTCGCTTTGTTCACAGGGAACGAAAAAGATTGACACAAAGCTGAAAGCATATACACTATATGGACAAAAGTATTGGGACGCCTGCCCATTACATCCTCCGGAGTTTTTATGGCATCCCATTCTAAATCCATAGGCATTAATATAGAGTCGGTCCCCCTTTGCTGTCGACCAGCTTCTGCTCTTCTGGGAAGCTTTCTACAAGATTTTGGAGAGTGTCTGTGGGAATTTTTGCCTGTTCATCCTAGAGAGCATGTGTGAGGTCAGACATTGATGTTGGATGAGAGGGCCTAGCTCTGTTCTAGTTCACAATCTGTTCTAGTTCATCTCAAAGGTGTTTGATGGGGATGAGATCAGGCCTGTGAGGGCCGGTCAAGTTCTTCCACACCAAACTCACCCAGTCAGGCCTTTATGGGCCTTGCTTTGTGTGCTGGGGCTCAGTCATGCTGGAACAGAGAAAAGTTCTTCTCCAAGCTGTTCCCACAAAGTTGGATGCACATAATTGTCCAAAATGTCTTGGCCTGCTGAAGCATTAAGATTTCCCTTCACTGGAACTAAGGGTTCTAGATCAACCCCTGAAAAACAACCCCATATCATTATCCCACCTCCACCAAACTTTATAGTTGGCACAGTGCAGTCAGGCAGGTAATGTTCTCCTGGCATTTGGGAAACCCAGACTTGTCCATCAGACTGACAGACAGTGATTTGTCACTCCATAGAATATTGCTCCAGAGTCCAGTGGCAGTGCTTTACACCACTCCAGCCGACACTTGGCATTGCACATAGCGATCGTAGGCTTTTGTGTGGCTGCTTAGCCATGGAAACCTAGGGCTGATGTTGCTTCCAGGGGAAGTTTGGGACTCTGTAGTGAGTGATACAACAATAGATATGTTACATGCTAATTGCTTCAGCACTTGGCAGCCCCACTCTCTGAGGTTATATGGTCTGCTGCTTGTTGGCTGAGATTTTGTTGCTCATAGATGCTTCCATTCCATTATTAGGCAGTTCAGCTACTGAAGTCCTAACCAATGGGAGAGCTCGCTTGAAACTATGTACCTAGATACTACAGAGAAATACATCTGATTGGATCATTTTCCGTTGGGCATTTCAAGATGATCTTCTTTTGTTTCCAACCAAAACTTAACAATGAAATATGATTTTTACTACAACATTTATCTGCTATCTGAAAGCTTTGGAGGCCAATAGCTTTTTTAATGTTCAGCCTGCAGAAAGTTAGCTTTTTTTTGTTTGCTTGCTATGTTAGCTTGTTTACTGTGGCTTCAATCAACCTTGTTTCAATAGTTAAAGTGTTATTATTGCTAATAGCTGATTACACTGGCCTGAAAGGCATTCCATTGTGTTGTTATTTGGATATTATGAGGATGTTAGCCATTTTCAGGCTGGTTTAATTGATGCTTATTGTGACCACATACTATTGGAAATGTAATGTTCATGTAATGTTGGTATAAAATAAAGTGAGCCCACTGGAAACTGCAGTTGCCACAGCTTATGTCCCTTGTTTCTGTTTCATAAAGATCAAGTAAAGTGTTATAAACCTTTTTACATAATAACAAGAATAATAGGAGCTTGCCAGAGTAGTTGCCACAATGGTCAGTGAAATGGATCAGCATGTGGGTGTGTCCTATCACTGTGTGAAAGAAGCTCCGTGCTGCCTTTATTGTTGGATGCACTATGAAGGAAACGCTTATTACTGATCTCATCAGAGTAACAAACACCACCGAAGAGTGAAATATGTTCTTTTTCAGCTTTGTTAGATGACGTGGTTTATATGTCACAGTAAATGCAACACCAGCCCTGAGAACTCATGTGGTTAAAGAAGAGGAGGAGAATAGAAGCAGATCAAGTAAGATAAAGCTGTTTGTGCTTCAGGCTTGAAGAGTTAATGGTCTTCTTCTTGAATTTTGAGCTGCTTATTTTAAATAGACAGTTTTTTTGCATGTTGTCAGTGTTGTGATGTGGTTCAAGGACACCGGCTGTAAAAATGAAGGGCGATAAATCCGTTTGTCAGTGCAAAGAAACAAAAGAGGCATTTTTCACCTTTTCAGTACCTGACGTTTCCCTCAGCCCCCGAGACCTCAGCTCAACCTGAGTTCATCAGCTCAGAGATTAAGAGAGAGAGAGAGAGAGAGAGAAACTAAGATAAAGATAGAGGGTAAAGAGAGAAATAGAAAGAGGCAAAGATAGAGGAGAGAGAGAGAAAGAGAGGAAGAGAGGTAAGAGCATGAGGAGAAGAAACGAAAGGTGAGAGAGAAAGAAACAAAGATAGAAAGAAAGAGAGAAGTACAGAAAGAGGGAGAGAAAAAGAGAGAAGTACAGAGAGAGAGAGAGAAAGAGAGAGAAGTACACAGAGAGAGAAAGAAGTACAGAGAGAGAGAGAAGTAGAAAGAGAAGTACAGAGAGAGAGAGAGAAAAAAGTACAGAGAGAGAGAGAGAGAGAGAAAGAAGTACACACACACACACAGAGAAAGAAGTACAGAGAGAGAGAGAGGTACAGAGAGAGAGAGAGAGAGAGAAAGAGAGAGAGAAGTACAGAGAAAGAGAGAGAAAAGTACAGAGAGAAAGAGAGAAGTACAGAGAGAGAAAGAAGTACAGAGAGAGAGAGAGAGAGAGAGAGAGAGAGAGAAAGAAGTACAGAGAGAGAGAGGTACAGAGAGAGAGAGAGAGAGAGAGAGAAAGAGAGAGAGAAGTACAGAGAAAGAGAGAGAAAAGTACAGAGAGAAAGAGAGAAGTACAGAGAGAGAAAGAAGTACAGAGAGAGAGAGAGAGAGAGAGAGAGAGAGAGAGAGAGAGAAAGAAGTACAGAGAGAGAGAAGTACAGAGAGAGAGAGAGGTACAGAGAGAGAGAGAAGTAGAAAGAGAAGTACAGAGAAAAAGAGTGAGAAAGAGAGAGAGAGAAGTACAGAGAGAGAGAAATAGACAGAAAGAGAGCGAGATAGAGAAGTACAGATGGGGTGAGAAGTGCAGACAGAGAGGAGAGAAAAAGATGTAGAGAAAAATGAGAGAGATAAAGAAAGAAAGAGTGACAGACAGACAGAGAGACATAAATATATATATATATATATATATATATATATATATATATATATAGAGAGAGAGAGAGAGAGAGAGAGAGATGGAGAGAGATAGAGAGAGAGAGAGAGAGAGATGGAGAGAGATAGAGAGAGAGAGAGAGAGAGATAGAGAGAGAGAGAGATAGAGAGTCTGAATAAATGTGCTTATGTAAGTGCTTTTACTGAATGAGCCTCACTGCTGTAATTTAATAATGACACTCCAAAAGCTCGTCCGTCTGAATCAGCGCAGCGTCTAACACATCAGGACTGACCGCCTGATGGCCATGAAACATTTACGCCGCCTTAGAATCTTTACTGTGAGACCAACTGGACTGGCTTTCCTGGCGCCCCCATCCCAACCATCCCACCCCCCTCGTGGGCCCATCGCGTCCCGTTTAAGTGCTATGTTGTTTGACGTGCGGCCCGTGCTGCGGTCCTCCATGAGGCCGGACATACATATTTAATGAAGAGTGTCATCAGGAAAGAGCATTAAGCTGGGTGGACTTCAAGAGCGAGTCGGCTGATGCGTTAGAGAAGAAAAATAACACACTGTTTGGACTTTCACCACAAACACACACACAACCCACTCTCACACAAACATGTACACCCAGTTCTTTTGAGACTGAGGTTCTAGATATATCTAGACCCCAAAGCCAACTCATTAAACCTTAGATACTATATTGGACTACTTTGTAGTTCTACAGTTACAGACTGTAGTCCATCTGTTTCTCTGAGACTCTGTTACCCTGTTCTTCAGTGGTCAGGACCCCCATGGACCCTCACAGAGCAGGTACTATTTGGGTGGTGGATCATTCTCAGCACTGCAGTAACGCTGACATGGTGGTGGTGGTGTGTTAGTGCATGTTGTGCTGGTCTGAGTGGATCAGACACAGCAGTGCTGCTGGAGTTTTTAGTCTCCACTCACTGTCCACTCTATTAGACATGCCTACCTCAGTGGTCCACCTTGTAGATGTAAAGTCAGAGACGACAGCTCATCTGCTGCTGCACAGCTTGTGTTGGTCATCCTCTAGTCCTTCATCAGTGGTCACAGGACGATGCCGCCTTGATATTTTTGGTTGGTGGACTATTCTCGGTCCAGCAGTGACACTGAGGTCTTTAAAAACTCCAGCAGCACTGCTGTGTCTGATCCACTCGCACCAGCGCAACACACACTGACACACCACTGCCATGTCAGTGTCACTGCAGTGCTGAGGACGATCTAATTTGATCCATTCGATTTTAACTCTACACTTCATGGGGTTAATAATGATCATAATACTCCTTGATTACTTTTGTGAAATGTCTGTAGAGTCTTACTTAATGAGCCTCTCTCTGTTTGACTACCTTCACTGGCTTATCACTCTAAATGATAATTACAAGCAACTTTACATCACGACGGAATCCTTTAGTCAAGGCAGAAGCAATGGAGATTAAACCCCCCGAGGACTTTCATTAGCATAATCATGAGTAATTATTAAATATTCATTACACTGCATGATCTGAATGAGCTTCTTTAAGGGTGGAGTCCCATGTCACTCAAACTTAGACACACAGAACGCATTTCACTCACCACTCACCACTGAGCACCGAGCAGATTCCCTCCAATCCATATTCAGCCGTTACAATTTTGTATGTTCAGTGTTATTACTGTCATGTAATATTTAAATTATTGTTATTATTATTATTATTATTATTATTGTCATATATAAATGTATGTGTAAAATTACACATTTAGCTAGAAGGGATTTAGATTTTTATTGATAACTTAATGAGGTTATATAGCAATTGCAGGTAGTTGCTATGGTGTTCCAACAAAGTTGCTATGGTATTCCAGTTTGTTGTTAGCGAATTGCTTCGTGGTTTTTGGGTGGTTGCTATGGTATCCCAGGTGGTTGTTAATGTGTTATCAAGCTGTTGCTATGTTATTTCAGGTGGTTGCTAAGGTGTAGCTATGCCATTGCTATGATATCCCAGGTGGGTGCTAAGGTTCTTCCAGGCCATTCCTATGCTATCCCATGTCATTGATACCATGTTGCTAGGTCATTGCTGAGGTATCCCTGGTGGTTGCTAGGCTGTTGCTTTGGTATCCCAGGTGGCTGTTTAGGCATGATTAGGCTGTTGCTGTGTTATCCCAGGTGGCAGCTAGGGTCTTGCAAGGCTGTTGCTATAGTATCCCAGGTGGTGGCTAAGGTGCACCTAGGCCATTGCTATGATATCCCGCATGGTCACTAAGAAGCTTCCAAGTCATTCCAATGCTATGCCATGTCATTGCTATACATGTTGCCTGGTCATTGCTAAGGTATCCCAGATGGTTGCTAAGGTGTTGCTAAGCCATTGCTATGGCTTACATGGTTGTTAAGGTTTTGAGTTCCATCCTTTTTTACAGTGTAATAAATAGAAATAACTCTCTAAGTGTTTATGCTGAGCAAAAGAGACATGACGTGTAGATCTGTCTGGCCCAGTTTGGATCAAGCCTCATTGCGTCCAGACTCAACTCTCCCACTGACCTACTAAGAGTGGATCTTAATGGGGACCTGAATATGCATGAGGGAAAATACAAAGGGGCGTGGAGCCAGCGAGTGGGATAAAGTCATCACCCTGGAAATTGACCCATTCATACTCCTCTTACATTAATCTTGCAAACCTGACTTCTGGCACATTATGGCACTGAACAGGACAAAAGCTGTCTATATTCATGGGAAACAACTGTTGGTTGTTTGTGGAGGCTCTGAGGCTAAAACTCGACATGAATTAAAGTACTGACTCCTGCACTTAAATAGTGCATAATATGTCTGTAATATGGATTACCTACCTTGTTCAATTGGGTAGAAACTGTATTCCAAATGGCCTCAATCAGACTAGTTTATTCTGACTGAGGAGTTTACAGTCTGATTGAGCTATTAGTCAGATTATTAATGGATTATTAGGCTGCATGTAAACATGGGTGGTTGGTTAGTGTAGTGGATAACTTCTATGCTGTAGACTGGGGTTCAATCCCCACCTGGGTCAGCACCCTACACTATACCAATAAGAGTCCTTGGGCAAGACTCCTAACACCACCTTGGCCTGCCTGTGTAAAATGATCAAATTGTAAGTCGCTCTGGATAAGAGCGTGAGCCAATGCCATAAATGTAAATTCAGATTTTAGCTACATGTGCACAATGAGAGAGCAAGTGCACTATTTGGAAGTTCAAGACAATATTTCATAACTTACAAAGCACACTAGATAGGGAGTTTTGAGAAGTTTTGACAAGCTACAATAACATATTCCAGTTTTGCAGCTTATCTTTTTTTTGTATTTAATCCCCCCAACCTCCTTCCAAGCTGGAGGGGTGAAGGCTATAGCATGTGATTCCTAGAAGACACATGAAGCATCCTAATAAGTAATCTTTTCAAACTGCTACTAGTGCAGAGTCACTGGACAGTGCAACACACTTTGAGGAGAATGTTAGCACTTAATTTAGCTAACAGGTGCCTGCATTGGCTACCATCATGCTGATGGGGTACCGTCCCACCCATCCAGAAAGGAAGTAGACAATTGTTCTATCCTGGACTGCTGGCCATGTGTAGCATAGCATTTTTAAAGGGGACCTATGATGCTTTTCCAGGTCCTACAGCATGTTGTGTAGCATTTTTTGCTAAGTCTCAAAGCCCAAAGTTCACACCAGAAGGAGTAACCCACTCCCACAGAAACCACTTTTCCCAGCTGCCCTAGATACCTAGTTAGAATTCCTGCACTTGAGATGATGCGACTTCATAACACCATCCTTGTTGCCTGCCTGCTGGGAAGCTTGGCGTGGCCCTGCACACAGAAGCTACTCAAGGAGGGAAGAGTTTATTAGTTTATTTATTATTATATTTGGCTGCTTTGTGGCTCAAACTGATACAGCAAACCTGACACTATTGGAAAAATAGCCACAGTGGAGTTTACAGATGCTTAAGAGACAAGGGTCTGTCTGCAGACTGCAAGACAGGGGCGGCACATGAGGGGGCGAACAGAGTGGGCGAGCTGACCAATCAGAGCACACTGGGCTCAATGGGAGGCGGGCCTTAATGACACAGGAGCTCTAATAGACAATCTGTTCCAGTTCAAGGGCTGGACACAGTCTGTGAAGGTGTGTCCTTTGAAGGCTGTGAAACCAAAATGAGATCAACTGCTGTTCCAACCCTTACTGTCTCATCACAAAACACAGCTCCTGTCAAGTCCTTTTAAAGTTCTTTAAAGACAGACAAATCTTCGTCGGACATGTTGACTGGTGAAGGATCCACTCGGGTCCTTCGTCGCCATGGAAAAGAAGAGCACATTTCTCTGATGCAGTCGGCCTTCAAATGTAGCCTCCAAAGGATGCCACCCCTGATCTGGAACACAGTGAATAGAGATGAACTGTATGAGAGAAATGTTTTTGCAGCATTGAGGCGTGTCCATCTGTTCTAGTAGACCCCGAATATAAATTAATGAACACTGGCAATTAGCATAATATGTCCCAAATGAAATGGAAACTCATGCAGCCACAGTATGAACAGTTGAATGGGCTTTTTGCCAGTGTTCTCTAAACTTTGTTAGACCTTGCTGCATTTGCTATGAAAGAATACATTAGAGAGTTGCCCAGATAGGTCAGTTTCTCTTCAGGTCTCAACATTTAGGTCTCAGCTTTTGGGGAAGTCTGAATTGCTCCTTGCTGAAATAAAAATTTCTCCCCAGTTTCAGACAGTGTCTCCCACTCGCTGTGAACATCTCTTTCTTCAAGCGTGGTCCTGCAGATGAAACCTGCGGGGCACCTGCTGGATATGGGTGGAAATGAAATCTGTACACAAAAGAACAGTTCTTGATGTTTCGCCGCAAATAATTCATCAGGAAAAGACACTGCGAGACACCTGGGGATTTTTTTCAGCGTATCAATATTTCACAGCCACTCCAAGCGAGGCCTTTTCTTTTCTGAAATGTTGTTTAATGAAAGATTTTGTCAGTCTCGGCGGGGATCGCTTCTCTCCACCGGCTCAAGGTTAGAGGCTTTCGGGCTGCCAGGATGGCCATCACGCATCGCCTGTAAGGCGTGGGTCAATTTCATAAACACAAGGATGAATGGCCTTCGAGTGGAGCCTCTTTTTTATTTTGATTTGAGCTCGGAGGCTCCATTAGGGGCAGCTCGGAATAGCATGAAGGATGGATAGAATAACGGGCCTTTATGGATGGAAGTGTTTTGGTAGACAAAGAAGGATGGAGTGGAGGGTAAGTGACATGTTTCAGCAGGGAGAATAGAGTCAGGCTCCATTTCCCCAGAGCACAGCACCATTAATATCATCTTAAAGTGAAAGTGAAAAAAAATCAAGTAAGAAACTTCCCACTCGCCCCGAATGTAGTCGATCAGCCAAAGTTTGGTGTTTGAAGTTTGCTTCATTTGTTTTGTACTGGAGCTTGGAGACTAGTATGGCTAACAAATCATGGAAACTTGTGTGATGTCTGTAAATGAGCGCTCCCATAGAGTAAAAACCACTTGGAAATGAAGTGGGGTGCAGTGTTTCTGTACTGTTACTACCTGAATGATGTGATATAACCACTGAAAAAGTTACTGGGTGCTTGTCACATAGAATCTAATGCACATGGGCAGTCATGGGCTGGAGATTAGGGAACCAGCCTCGTGACCGGAAGGTCGCTGGTTCGATCCCCAGAGCCGACAGCACATGACTGAGGTGTCCTTGAGCAAGACACCAAACCCCCAATTGCTCCCCGGGTGCTGCGGATTGGGCTGCCCACCACTCCGGGCAAGTGTGCTCACTGCCACCTAGTGTGTATGTGGGCGTTTCACTTCACGGATGCAGAGGTGAAATTTCCCTATCGTGGGACTAATAAGGGTCTCTTAATCAAAGAGCATCTGACTGTAGCGAGGAGGCAGATGCATGTGCTGAGATAAGCAACTTTTATTGAGGGCAAATCCAGTTGAGGACAGTCAAGGTTCATATTACCAACATGGGGAGATCACGGGACAGATATGACAAAATAAACACAGGCTGACGTACAAGACAGAGGCCGGAATAACAAAACATCCAACAAACATACATCAAACAAACATCCCAAACAAAGCCTAGCAAGAAAAACGAAGACCAACAAAGACCAGGGCAAACACGGGGCTTATAAAACACCAGGAAGACGAGGGACAGGTAAAAACAATCGGGCGGAGTCACAAAACAAGGGGGCAGGACTGGGGATACCAAAACAAAGCAGCATGTGGACTATCAAAAGGTAAACCACATGGGGGGAGTTGGAGGAGCCAAGCATGACACTGATGCTCACCACATAGTATCTGGTGCGCAGTTAATAGCATCTAATACACACCACATAGTATCTGGTGCGCACCATATCTTTGCCTAAAAATATAACAGATTTTAAATGAGAGCTAGTGATTTCGAGTGACAAGGCAGCACGAACATTGGTGATGCAAAGTGGGCGGAGTCACCAATTCAACAAAGTTGAGCGAAGTTTACCTTATTCAAATTAGGAGTAGAGCAATATCAATGGGACCTGAGCTGAGGGGTATGTGCTTTATCTCTGCCACAGTAAAACAGTATGCATCTTTTTTGGTCAGCACCTGATAGTATTTGTTCCTTTTAGAGTTGGAGGAATGGCTGCGGTGCTTTCGCTGCAAATAGCACTGTTTTCTTCACACACTGACTACACAGACAGTGACGCACTACCCATAGGTTGAATTTCCAGACAAGCGATTTCGCTCCAGGATTTTTATTTTTAGCGGGAATCCACCTGATTTGTACTTGGTGTCCATGAAACCATGGCAACCAATGGTCAGCTCAAATTCAGACACAGGTGATTAGCAACCAGCAGAGGTGGACGAAGTACACAAATCATGCACTTGAGTTAAGTAGAGACGCCCAAGGTAAATTAATTTTAATAGAACGTCATTAATTAGTGACGCTGACGTCTATTAAAATGAGCAGAAGCACAAAACACAGAACACTTATTTGTGAACCTGAGTTTAAATCAAGTTTTCCTTTACTATGTTGATCTGTAGGCGTCTGTTCATAAACATAAACCAGCCCAAACTCATTTACTATAAAATGAAATGGTGTTTGTAGAAATTCAGAAAAAAGCCGCGTCAGTCTCGACTGCATATGTGGACATATTTCTATATTGAGCTCTATTTACACAAAGTTAGGTTAGTTCATCATTTATGTTGAACAGACTCTGCCAAAGTTTTACGCTGCTGCGCTGACGTTGAACCGCGTGCTGCACTGGGTCGGTATGACCAACAGGTCAAAACCAGCTCTAAACAAAGTGACCGCTGGGCCCTGATTGGTTCTCTGGCTTTGCGCTTCTTTCGTTTTGACATGTTACGTTTTTATACACACAGAAACCAAAAGGAACGACAGATTTCTCAAAATGTAGGAGGAAAAAGTCGGATATTAGACTCTGAAATGTAGTAGAGTGAAAGGAAAAAGTCACTCAAAATGGAAAAACTTAAGTAAAGTACAGATACATGAAAAAACTACTTAAGTACAGTAACTAATTACATTTACTTCGTTTCTATCCACCACTGGCAACCAGTGATTTGGCCGACAAGAGGCGTAAAGTCACTACAGGTGTGTTTTTTTTTATCTTGGCACATTATGCATATTACATAATGCAGAGAATCATCTTATTTGTCATAATTATCGTATTTCATTGTAAACTTATGAACTCCAAAATGTGATTATGGTTCCTGGGCAAGTTACATCACAGTTAACTGAAGACTGTTTGAAGAAAGCAACGTTTAGTCTTTAATCACTACTGTTTATTTCCCACGAAAGCACTGCCACCATTCCTCCATCTCTAGGAGGTATAAATACTATCAGGTGCTCACTAAAAAGATAAAGCACATACCCCCCATACCTGCTCAAGTCCCATTAATAATCGGCATGTTGCTCTGCTCCTAATTTGCTAAAGGTAAATTTCACCAGATATAAAAGTATGAAACATGGTATATAGTGCACACCTAATAGTATCTAGTGCACTAGATACAACGTGATGAGCACCCAGTACTGCCAAGTGTGCACCAGATACACATAGTATCTGGGGCTTACCTAATAATATCTCATGCGCACCTGATATCTGGTGTGATATCTAGTATCTGGTGTGCATCACACAGTATTTAATGCACACCCAATAGTATCTAGTGCACTAGGTACAATGTGATGAGTGCCCAGTACTGCCAAGTGCACACCAGATACACATAGTATCTTGTGCAGACCTGATAGCGTCTGGTGCGCACCATATATTATCTACTGCACACCTAATACTATCTAGTGCACTAGATAATATGTGATAAGCACGCAGTACTACCAGGTTCACAGCAGATACACATAGTCTCTACTTCCCATCTGATAGTATCTGTTGTGGACCATATAGCATCTGGTGCTTACCTGATAGTGTTTAATGTGTACCATATAATACCAGGTGCTTGCCTGATAGTATCTAGCGTGCACCATTTAATATCTGGTGGCTACCTGATAGTATTGGTGTGCTCGCTACATAATGTCATGTGCACACCTGATAGTATCTGGTCTGCACCAGATTCTTACCTAAAAAAACCCCACCCCCACTTTCAGCAGGACTGGTTTAGAAATCTCATACTCGGGTTGTTCCCACTGTAATAGATCTACATTCCCACTGATATTTAGCTCCAAAATTCTGATGCTTGCTCCCAGATGTTTTTGTTATGAGTTCATTTCTGGCCCAGCGAGATTAGCGTTTCAGTGAATGATGCAAAGACCTATAAAATAAAACTTCTTTATGTTAATTCTCGCTCAAATCTCTGATATACAGCATTCCACACTATGAACAAAAGCCTTTTATCATTGACAGAGTTTTGTCTCAGCTTCATGTGACCGCACTGCAAATATTAGCCTCAGTTTGCATTTTTCTCTGTGTATACATTCTCATAATCTGTATTGACCGTGGAAGAAGGACATCACCACCCTTGAATGTGACTGGCTGGTTAACGCTGACCACAGGAGGCGTGTGATCTTGTTAAGCTTGTACCTGAATCTACACTTTAGAGCAAATAAAGGACAGCAGCTTAAGAGCAATGTGCAATTTGCTTAACAATAATAATAATGCAGTTAGTGGCCTCTCGAAACAGATGATACATACAGGGTGAGAGCCCTCCTTGAGAAGTGCTGTCTGGGCTAGTTAAGTGCTGTAAATGCTGGATCTGAAGGGCTCTGTGTGGGTGCAGGTGACAAGTCAACAAGATTAAAGGAAAAGTTCAGAAAACGATCACATTTGCACAGTTTTCCTCTTCATGCCAGGCGTAGTCAATCAGCCAAGCTAACAAGTAAAGGAATTGGGAGCCTAAACCGTCACACACTTGCCTCAAATCATGCTGGGTTGTTACAAATCTCTTGCTTGTGTAGTTTATGTGTCACGATTGGCCCCTCATAGTCGTCCATGTGCTTTTTTTTTTGTTTCCATTTTTTTTTCCCCGGTCCTGCCCCCTTGTTTCCAGACCCTGTCCTTAATTGTACCACCTGTGTTTATCACCTGTGTCTTATTAAACGTGCTGTCTCTGTGTTTAAGCCCTGTGTTTTTCCTTAGTTGTTTGCTGGTCTTTGTATTGTACTGTTTTGTTTGGTGTTCGTTCTGCTGGCCTCCATTGTTTAGGCTGTTTTCCTGTTTTGTAATGTCTCTCCCTCGTTCTATCCATGTCGGCTCTCTGATGCTGGACTGTCTTGACCCTGAGAATGGATTTGCCCCTAATAAATCTCGCTTCTCTTCGTGTATGCGTCCGCCTCGTCAAGAGCAGCCCTCTAACAGGGGATACAGAGACAGCGAGGGTTAATAAGACACAGGTGATAAACACAGGTGGTACAATTAAGGGCAGGGTCTGGAAACAAGGGGGCAGGACCAGGAGGGGCCAATCGTGACATTATGATGCTGCATGGCTTGATTTTCGATTATTTGAGATGGCTTAAAGGGCCCATATCATGAAAAAAACTCAATTTCCTCACTTTTCTAGCTGGCTTGAATAGTTTGATTGAAATGTCAAAGTGTACACCTTAACTTTTTAATTAATACAGTCCAAACATGGACAGTAAGCTGTGGAAATGTTTACATTTTTATTTGTGACATCACAAATATCAACAAGTCACCTATACCGCATACAGAGGTTAAGCCAGGTCCATTCACATTGAAGGTATAAGTAGTGTTTTGGCCCAGACTGCTTTTTAAACAAGGCACAAAACAGGGCAGCCAATCAGAACATAGGTTATTTGCAATCTTAAAGGGACAGTAATGATTAAAAAAAAAAATCTAAGAAAATTTTACGGAAGTCCGGAGAGGCCATGAACTAATTATTGTTA
The DNA here is from genome assembly GCF_015220715.1 of Pygocentrus nattereri. Taxonomy (NCBI): domain Eukaryota; kingdom Metazoa; phylum Chordata; class Actinopteri; order Characiformes; family Serrasalmidae; genus Pygocentrus; species Pygocentrus nattereri. The sequence continues at coordinate 42,552,432 of NC_051217.1, forward strand.
TTTTAAGTTAACAACTTTGTTATCTTGAGATAACAAGATAAACAGTAGTGGACAGTAACTTAGTAAATGTAATTAGTTTCTGTACTTTAGTATTTTTTTATGTATCTGGGTGACTTTTTCCTTTCACTCCACTACATTTCAGAGTCTAATATCCGACTTTTTCCTCCTACATTTTGAGAAATCTGTCGTTCCTTTTGGTTTCTGTGTGTATAAAAACGTAACATGTCAAAACGAGAGAAGCGCAAAGCCAGAGCACCAATCAGGGCCCAGCGGTCACTTTGTTTAGAGCTGGTTTTGACCTGTTGGTCATACCGACCCAGTGCAGCACTCGGTTCAACGTCAGCGCAGCAGCGTAAAACTTTGGGAGAGTCTGTTCAACATAAATGATGAACTAACCTAACTTTGTGTAAATAGAGCACAATATAGAAATATGTCCACATATGCAGTCGAGACTGACGCAGCTTTTTTCTGAATTTCTACAAACACCATTTCATTTTATAGTAAATGAGTTTGGGCTGGTTTATGTTTATGAACAGACGCCTACAGATCAACATAGTAAAGGAGCTCATCTGTGATCCTGAGTTTAAAGCCAGTTTTTATTCAACTTAAACTTGGAACTAAGTTGTAAATAAATCTGAAACTGAAACTTTGCTTGTGTGTAAAAAGTGATTTCAGAGCCACTCGGTTCTCCCTGATGGAAACTGTTTACCTTCAGTGTTTTGTGCTTCTGATCATTTTAATAGACGTCAGCGTCACTAATTAATGACGTTTTATTAAAAGGCTGGTTTACCAAGAGAGACGCTGGAGGACTTTCACCTGAAATGAGTTCATGAAGCCAGTCTGGTTATAAAAATGATAACAGGACCAGATCAGAGCCAGAATTACTCTTTTAGTACTTTTACTTTATACTTAAGTACATTTAAAGGTACATACTTTTGTACTTTTACTCAAGTGGAGGTCTAAAGGGAGGAACTTCTACTTTTACTGGAGGAATATTTTACCTTGTGTCTCGACTTTAACTCAAGTACATGATTTGTGTACTTCGTCCACCTCTGAGGATAAATAACCAATACAAAACAATTTTTTTATGTTGAAATAACAAGATAAAGAGCTTGTTATCTCAAGATAACAACTGTATTCTACTTCCATAGTAGTTGGAAAAATGAATTGTGACATTCTGTGATGAGGTGGAAAAAATAAAATGTAAGAAAAAATATAAAATATTGGTCCTTTAACTTCACACCAGTCTCGAGAGTTTGAAGCATGTGTGATGATTTAGGCGTGTAGTTAGCACAGTGCTGATTGGTGGGGTGTAAGCATCGACTGCTTATTGGCTCCAGTGCAAAACTAAAGAAGCATCTTCAGACACCAAGCATCCATTAAGTTAAGATTAAGGGGGAGACAGTGAAAACGTGATTATTCACTGAACTATTCCTTTAAAATGACTCTGTGACATTTCACTCTCAGCAGTTTGGCAATTACACCCCCCATCCCGACGCCCCCCACCCCCTGCCTTGCTGTGTTTTATCTGAGATATCTCTGGCGCACTGGACGCGGCATTACTGGACCCCTCCTGTGACCCTCCTGGCTGCTCTCACACCCATTAAGACCGACATGCAGGTTAACAAGGCCCAACAGAGAATAGCCCATCCCTATCTCCTGGCTCCGGCTCAACAGGCCTTTTAAAGCCAGAGTAATCCATTATAGTCATCATGCACCTCTACAGTCCAAATTACCCCATTTAAAAGGTCTGCGGTGAAGGGTTGAGAGGTTCTTGTCGTCTACGGCACTAAAAAGATTATGATAATACAGCCAGGGCATTTCAGACACAATGAAACATATCAGACGGAAAGCTATGAGGGTGATATCAATCACTGGGCATTATCCACTATGAGCTTGCATTAAATTAAAGGGCCCATATCAGGGAAAATTGCTTATTTTATAACGAAAGCATTTTATGTAATAATAATACTGGCCACATATGGAAACTAAGCTGCAGGCCATTTCAAGTAGTTTGTGGGATTTACATGACTGACCTACAGCAGTTTAGCAGTTAATCCATCTACTGTAGATTGTAGGAAGTCATAAGGAGTGTTGTTACTGCACAATGTGGCACAGACGGTCAGAACAGATGTTATATGTATAGCCCGTGTGTCAAATACAAGGCCCGCAGGCCAGATCAGGCCTGTGACACAATTCTGTTCAGCCCACAAAAATGTTTGTTTTCTATTAATATTGGCCTGTTTCACAGTGCACTGCACTACAGCCCCCAGCATGCACTGCAACGTGACGTGCTCCGACTCCACCAACCCAACAGTGGTCCATGGGACAGCAGTTACACCTCAATTCTGCACAGTTCTTGACAATTCCACAGCAGTCATATCCCCAAACACACACAGCATTCCAGCTGCAGTTCCACCAATATA
>NC_051217.1:42559857-42584857 GCF_015220715.1 Pygocentrus nattereri
GGTAGTAGATGTAGAACATGGTGGGACGAGAGTCAATGTGAATGTTAAGCCAGATAGCAAACCTACTGAAACAGCCGCTTTCAGTGGAACAGTTTTCATTTTCGCCCTCAAAAGCTGTCGGCATCTGAGAGAGTGAGGGCTCAGTGGGTAGATACATGTTCACTGGTGTTCAGGTGAAATGTCTACAGTGGGGCTATGGAACTTGACTACCTGGCACGCCTCCTGCTGGCGTGTGTGTGTGTGTGTTTAGCACCTTGCCAACTATTTTATTGTTAGCAAGCTGTTTCAACATCTCCAGCTAACATGGCTAATGCAGTGTTTTTGTAATAGTTATGTTCACCAGATGTTACTGGACTCTGATGCTTTGACAGCATTTTTCCACACAACACTTATATCCTTTTGGACTCCAGTGTTGTTGTGTCGTTGGTTCTCCAACCATTCTGGACCAATTTTGGCCACTGTGACAAACATACAGTGAAACTCCTTTCTGTGGTGAGCTGAAGTGATTTGAACGCCAGTGTTTCTGAAGGTAAACCTCTCCTTAAGGCAGGAGGTCAGTCCAATGTTCAGCTTCTTTGTTCAGTGAGGTTCTCCTTGATCAGCTACACATACTTCGTCTTCTCACAGTGGAAGGATGGACAGAAACACCTGTGGATGTTTTCAGATCTGAAGCAGCTTGATTTTCTCCTATCTTTCAAAGATGAAAGCTTAGAGTGCCGTTTGTCTTGTGGGTGATAGTGTTGGTGGTCTAGCGGTCTTGATAACTGCTAACATTGTGTTTCGGTGATTCAAAATAACATTATGCAGTGTGACGCTTTCTTAAAGATGTGATTATAACTTCATTGATGGGATTTTCACTGCTGCAGTGGCAGGTCAGATTTAAATCTCAGTAAGCACCAGTACTGCACCAGTATGGGTGCCTAGGAGCGTGTGGCTTCAGGCTGACCCACTAGCTCTGTTCCCAGGGCAAAACAGATCTTGAAAAGTGGCCATAATAAATCAATTATTATACAAGCACACCAAGAGGGCTCTTGAACACACTTAGGGAAAATAAGCAGGGGCTAAAGTCCCTTCGGTGTCTATCTGCGCAAATGTTTCTTTCATTATGGCTTTTGGCTTTGACTCCAGAATACTGGATTTGCAAGGAAGCAATGCCAAGGAACCTGGAGTGTAGAGCCTTTATCAACCAGCAGTTGTTATACTAATCTTTATCATCAGTCTCATTTGTAAATGATGCTGCAACTCTGTAGAAATTCCCTCTTATAGAGATGGGAGAGAAAAAGTCAGTGGTAATTCATTAGCAGCATAGTGGGTTTGTCACGATTGGCCCCTCCCTGCCCTTGATTGTTCTCAGCTGTGTTAACCACCTGTGTCTTGTTTACCCTCATTGTTCCTGCATTTAAGCCCTGTGTTTTCCCCTGTTAGTTTGCTGGTCATTGTATTGTATTGTATGGGGTTGTTTCTTCCAGCCTACATTGTGCTTCTAGCCTGTGTTCATTTTTGTCATGTTGGCTCTGTGACCCTGGACTGTTTAGACCCTGAATATGGATTTGCCCCTAATAAATCTGGCTTCTCTCAGCACATGCATCCGCCTCATCATCGCTCCTTGGCATTACAGGGTTGGGCAGGGTTTGCACAAGCTCTGTCCAATTACAAAAGGACTGGGGGAAGCAAAAGTAACTATTTCATTTTCTGTGCTGCCCCAGTGTTTGGAAGCTGGATGAAACTTCATAAAACAGCTTTTATGTTTTTTATTTCTCTTCTAAGTGAAGAGCACAGATGTGGATGCAGATGCCAGACCAGGTTGTTGGAATATTCCTTCAAATTGAAGGTATTTACCTCTATATTGGAGGAAGCATATAGACTTCACAACCCTTTATCCGAACAGTCCTCTTCCATTTTTGAAAATATGAGGCCACAGTAGTGAAGGAAAACAGCAATAAGCCACATATTGGAGTCACATATTGTTCTTTGAATAACCTACGCATGAATTCCTTGGGTGATCTCCGCTGGACTTCTCCTGCCGTCATCTGGAGGAAGATGATGTTGTTGAGTCTGTAATCCCAAAGGAAATCTGCCTTGGAGTGCCTATATTTGGACCACTTCACCTTCATAAAATTGAAAGTCCACCTGTATCTTGTATTTGCAGTACATGAGCATCTCTCTCTCTCTCTCTGTGTCTTTCTCTCTCTTTCTTTACTTCACTCACTGGTTTTAGTTTTAGTTAAAGTCTCTTGGCTGCAGATTGAATAAGCTTTCATTTCCTGACAATCAAGACTCAAAGAACTGACAGGCAGACAAAACTCTCAGCGGAAGCCTTCACGTTTCTGTTCGACAGTAATTTAGGTCTTAGACGTCCTGAATAATGGCGCTGTAATCTGACGCAGGATGGTGCACCTTGATTTCACGCTGCTTGATTTGAACCTGCAGCTTTGAACGTGAGCCTTGTTGTTGTTATCAAACAATATCTTAGAACTTAAACCTATAACTCCATAAATGTAAATACTGAGGAAATTGCAAAATGAGCTCCTGAGATCCACTCATCAAAATCCACTCATTAGCTGCGTCCGTGGATTAGAAAGATCCAGGAAAGCAATATTTTGAACTATATATTCAGATGCTGTAACTGGACTTGCTAAAATGTTGGAAAGTGTATAGCTTTAACTTGTCTGAGTTAGCAGTTATTAACTCAGTTGTGCAGAAACTTAACCCCTTGAGTCATAGGTTTTATTAGTTTTATTACACACTCCTATAACCTAAGAATAGCTCCATTAGTTTGCACTGACGTTCCTGTAGTTACTGAGTAATAAGGCTTGATATGCAATAAACCTGGATCATTAAGGGATTAAATAAGGAGGCTAGCTCAAATGAGGCCAGGAAAACTGTAAACAATACACCAAAGCACAGTATCATATTCATTGCTGTTGGAACAAAACCGTGTATCTCCATTTCAGTTTTTGACATAATATGAAAATGCAAGTCTCATGATGAAAGGGCCAAAAGACATGGTCCAAAATGTCTTGGAAAAAGTCTGGTTCCACTGACTTACATAAAAAGGCAAGTGTGTTTTTGTCTTCTACTTTAAAGTCAATACACCTTAAAACTACATCACACAAAACAATACGGAGGGATACTATACAATATGATATAATACAATGCAACACAATGCAATTCCACATAATTATGCTTCAATATAATTTGGCACCGCACACTTTATTGAATCCTATTGGGAAAGTATGAGCACACAAGACAGGAACTGTTGGAAACCAAAACAAATCATACAGGAACATGAAAGAATACAACTAATCAACCTCTAGAGGAAATTTTCAACAGAAACCTATAGCTGTCAATAAATGGAGATAACTGCACTATCCGAAGTATGTTGCACATATTGAATTTTACAATGTGGTTAAATCTTGTCAACCAATCCAAAAGCATTTAAATCACTGAAGAATCTGCGTACGAGAGGCTCTATGACAGAGGTCAAATATCTGCTGCTCCCAGGCCACTAATCCTCAGGCTGGGGCATTGCACTGTCCCAGTTGCAGCACATCGTCATAAAATGAGCCACTGGGAATGCCAGTGCTGGAGATTGTCCCATAAAACCCTGGAATGAAAGTCCTGTCACGTTGCTCGGGGGCTCAGGAGGCGGCCGAACGTGAAAGTTATTGATGAGTCGTGTTTGACATTCCGTCTTGTCTATGTCTCCTCGGCTGTTTAGCCCCTGCATTATCCCTTGCTTGCCAGGAGATCGACAATTACGCCTCTGCGCCTTGCTTCTCTTCCGTTCCCGCCCGCCAAGCCGTCCGAATGGCCGTTGAGTAAACACTAAATAATGCAGAAGCAATTTGGACCGTCCACTGCTTTAGCCTCTGAATGAAATTAAACCGGACGCTTGGAGTGACGGACGGTATTTCAGAAGATTATGCTTGGGCGAGAAGACTGAGGCCCCACCTGTGCTTGATTTGGATCTTGGATAGTCAGAACAAGCCACAATCGACAAAAAAGGCCTGTCACTGCTGATGCCCCTTGCATTTAGCTGGCTGGGTTTGTGTGTATAGATGTCCACCCACCCACAGCCTTTTACTCAAGCAAGCCATTGATTGTTTGTTTATTTTCAGGGTGAATTGGTCAGGTTGCTGGCGGTATTGATTCGGGGGTGTCTGCCATCTATCATGTTAATCTGTATCTATACTGGACACGCAGCAATCTGTCGCAGGAGCTGTCACTACTGCTACACCCAGGATGCATGAGGGTACAGGGGGAGGGGGCAAGGGGTGCAAAAGTCTGTGCCATTTTCAAATACTAAGTTTAAAAAGTACCATATTTGGCTCAATAGTGTTCTGCCCACCCAGAGTGCCATATGCACCATAGCCCCCTATCCAAAGTGCCTGATGCAACACAGGCCATATCTTACCAGATGCCTCTCTCCCAAAGGTAAAACACACCCTGTCCCAAATGCTTAATCTTCCACCTACTCTGTGTACCATTGCCCCACATGTACCACTGACCTCTGTCCTGAGTGCTCTATAAACCGAAGGCCTCTAGCTAAAGTGTTGTTAGCATCATAGCCTTGCTCCCTAAATGACTGAATACAGTATAGGCCCTGCCCCAGGGACCATATACACCATGGGCCCTGCCCCAAGTGCCCTATGTGCCATAGACTCCTCCATATTTAGGCCCTTTCATACATACATACTTATTCTATTGTCCCATACACCATAATCCTCTGCCTCGTATGTGCCATAGGCCTTTTTTGCTCCAAGTGTCCTGTGCACCATAGGCCACTGCCACAAGTACCCTGTGTGCCATAGGCCACTGACCCAAGTGTCCTTTGCACCATAGGCCACTGACCCAAGTGTCCTGTGCACCATAGGCCACTGCCACAAGTACCCTGTGTACCATAGGCCACTGCCACAAGTACCCTGTGTACCATAGGCCACTGACCCAAGTGTCCTGTGTACCATAGGCCACTGCCCCAAGGGCACAATGCTTGTCAAAGCCGTGTCAACAGCCATGATGCTTTATGTGATTTGTCTTTCCATAAAGCATCTATCCAACCTGCTTTCCCCCTCCTACTGTTAGGGTATCTAAAGCAAAGGGACTGGACTCAAACTGTGGCAAATTCAGACTAGAACAGTGTGGCCTGTGAAAAGCAGTCAGTCAACCTCTTCACGTTGCTGATCCTGTGCTTGGTTGTGTCTGCAGTGCATCGCAAGCATGTGCAAACAGAACTCGGCCATGCTGGGTGAAAGCGCTTGCGTGACTTGTTAGCTGTGTGCAGCGAATAGTATTGATTTGCTCTGTTGGAGTACACCTGTCCGTGTGTTCCACTCAAAGTGGAAAAACCACTCAGAGAGAAAAGATAGACAGAGACAGAGTGAGAGAGAGAGAGAGAGAGAGAGATAGAGACTCAAAAGGACAGCCAAGAGAGGACAGAGCATCTAACTTTATATTTTTCACAGGAAGGGTGTTAAAATGCACCATGAAAGCCATTTTATTTTACATTTTTACACCTCAGAAAAACACCACCTGCCCTTTACAATCTTATGAACATTTCAGGGTGAACTGACAGAAGTGCTCTAAAGTGATAATTGCTTTATGTATATTAAATGTCGTGTGTTTTTCTTGTATTTTATTATTTCCCTTGAGGTCCAGTTTTACCATCCGTGGTTACCAAAAAACGTCCTGATCAATTTCCTCTAATTATCTCTTAAATTTTAACAGGCTGTTGCTGTGGCTTTAAGAGTGACTTACGTGAATGACCTCTGCTCTTATTAGATGCCTTGTATTGCAACTCATTCAAAAACAAGGCCTAAACCACTTCTTAGCATGAATGGGGGTGGGGCTAACCTGCTATAGGCTGAATAGGTTGACATATGGTAAATTAATCGACATCACAAACAGGCTGTTGTTGCAGGACCATATAGATTGGATAGCGAATGGTAACTTTGGAAACTTCAACAATGTTTATTTAAAAAGGCAAGGCTTTCAGTGCTTTAGGCCAGGGATCAGCAACTCGTGGGTCTTTTACTGCTTTATTGTGGTTTCGCAGCAAAATTAGATTTTGAGGTAAAAATAAAATAATCCTCATTTGTAGTAAAATAAAGCTCGGCTAGCTGTTCTAACATAGTTTTAACAATACATTAGTTGCATTTATAATCACTACAGCTGGTTTCCTGATATGTTTAATGTGCAAGGAGAAACAGCACTAAAAGTTTCTAAAAAGTCACTGAAGTCCGTTTCTCATTCGCCAGCTTCTTGATCAAATTTCCCTGTTCCACCTTAAATGGTGCAGCAGATACATTCTGGCTCCTCCTTTTAAGGTGCAACAGGATTTTTCTATTAAGAAGCTGGCGAATGAGAAGCTGACTTCAGCCTTGGTAAAAGGCATTTTACAAGAAACTGTTCTGTTTTAGAGGAAAAGGTTCCTGCTAGAGATGCGAGAAAAGCAGCTATAGCTGAGCTAAAGCTTAAAACAGAGCTGCGTTTTCATTTATATCACGTGTTTTTTGTTTATACCAATACATTAGCATGAACTGTGACATATTTACAGCCAAGATGGTGAAATGGACATAAAATGATGGGCAGTCATGGGCTAGAGGTTAGGGAACCGGCCCTGTGACCGGAAGGGTACTGGTTCGATCCCCAGAACAGTACATGACTGAGGTATCCTTGGGCAAGGGACCTGTAACCTCCAACTGCTCCCTGTGCACTGCGGACAGGGCTGCCCACCACTCCGGACAAGTGTACTCACTGCCCCCTAGTGTGTGTGTGCTCACTAGTGTGGTGTTTCACTTCATGAATGGGTCAACTGCGGAAGTGAAATTTCCCTGTTGGGGGACTAATAAGGGTCACTTAATCAAAAGTAGGCCTTCCAAGGTGGTTTGATTTTTGTTGAAAGGACAAAACGGCTCTGCTTAACATTTGGGTTCCTATACAGCCGCTGCTTTGGAGAAGCTTCAGCAGTGATGCATTCTTTACTCCCCTGCGCTTTGTCCGATAGAAACACCAGCAAGAAAACAAATGCAGAACAAACAAATGATCTGTGGAGAAACATCAAACGGCGAGCGATCTCCCAGGGCTGGGATTTGGGCTTTGTTTGTTAATGAAAGTTTAGATTCAGCACCAGAGTCTCCTAATAAAGCGCAGACGCATCGGCGGAGCAGGCGCTTCTCTTACCAGCCTTTTTATCAGCTCACATTAGAGACTCCTTTTTAAGCAAGGGAGGTATAGAAAATCAATTGGAGGGGCTCAAGTACTTTCACTCAGACGTGCGCATGTATGTGTGTGTGCGCATGTGTGTGTATGCGAGCCCGCGTTCCGGTCCGTAGTCTTTGATGCAGCCTCACATTACAACATAATGTATTCCCATTAATAGGCAGTCTGATTGAATACAGCAGTGAAGGAAAACCTGTTTTCAATTTAATTAAATTCTAATTAAGATTATTATGTTCGTCGCTGCAATTACTCCTTTTGAATTTGAATAACGTAATTCATTAGAGGGTGGAATAAAAGAGGAAGCCGTGTGTGGGTGTGTGCTCATACAGACACCTCTGAGTTTTGCCGTGAACTCCAGCTTTGTGTTTAAATGAGCATCTTTAGTGATTGGCCTTCGTAAAGAGGCACACTGCCCTCACTCAAAACAGGCTGACCACCCTGCACTTACCACCAGATCTGGGCAAGTCATTCATTACAAGCTGCTAATTGCTTCTCTCAAACACTAATGGGATTACTTTATTTATTACTTCTTGGAAAAAAGTCATCTCAAAACTTTACTTCTGTGTTACCCTCTAAAACTCTGAACAAAACAAATACCTCCTTATTAACGTATTATATATGACAGATATGCCTATTTATTAACTAATTATCATCCGTAATTGCAGTGATGCCACGGTGTCTCCTTGTTTTTATCAGAGAGCTTGTGGAGAGGAGAACTCCCTCTCTGTAATGCTTTTCTTTAATGATAGAGGGCGCTCCTGAGCAAATTGAAAGGATTAATAGGGATCATTTGAGCAAAATGATAGTTTATAAATGCTTAAACATTTTTAATAAAAGAACCCATTCATATCCTGAACAATGAACTGCATAAAACACGTTAACACTGCTATTATATTGTTAAAAGCTTTTAATCTCAAGTTATGGGAGTTTAAAACGCCGCCTCATGTACTTTCATGAAGTCAATTAGTGAGAAGAGCCAATGAGCTGCTCTGGTAGCCAACCAATCAGCCCTCAGCAGCAGTAATGCTAGCGTACCCGTTTGTCGTAGAAAAAAAAAATTCCTTGCTTTTTTAGTGAAATACAATATTTTACTTTCTAAAATGAAAGGAAAGTTATGGACGAGTGATTAGAAACTATTTTAACTTTTCATTTATAGCCCTTTAGCTCATTTGACCTTAATTCATTGAAGACTCACTCATGGGCGCCCTCTGGTGTTTTGCTGTCCTGTTTTGTTATATAATGGGGGAAATAGGAAGAAGCCAGGCTCCTCATAGACTGGGTTTGGTTTTATAACAATGACAATAAAGACCTTGTGAATTTTTAGTTCTTGATATAGAATGCGATAATCAATCACAATAAATCTTTTAAAAGACATGACACCCCAGGACAAGACCCCAGGGTCTTCCTAGGACCCACTGGAGGGATTATATCTCCAAGTTGGCCTGGGAGCAGTTTGGGGTCCCCAGGAATGAGCTGGAGGAAGTTGTGGGGAACAGGGCCATCTGGGACTCTCTGCTCTCTCAACTGCTACCGTGGCCCTATCTGGTTAACGTTAGTGGTTAATGATGATGATGATGATGATGATGATGATGAAGAGACATGACAACTACTCATGGAAAAACAGTCCAAAAACAGCAAGTCTCCAAATAAAATCTGGTCCCCTTTTATGTTAAGCATATTAAGTGTTAAACAATGTAGTTACACATTAACAATACCTGCAGAGAAATGTATTAAAGTAGAATAAATATACTGTACAATATATCTTTTCTTGTGTAATTACTAGTGATGCATTCATACCATTTCTTTCGTTCTGAGTACAAATACGTTCTTAGTACTTGCCGATATAGAGTCCGATACAAAAAGGAGTGCAGTGGATGGATAGCGCAGCCAGTTTGCACTGATGTCCCTGTAGTTACTGAATAATAAGCCTTAGCATATAAAAAAGGGATTTGAAGGGATTAAATCATTTAAATCTAGCTGATTTCAAATGAAGTGCATTAACTAGCTGAGCTACATTATTTACCTTAAATCGAGTAGCGCTGCAGTGGAGAAGAGCTTTAAAAAGTGCTTCTGTGCAGCTGTAAGTAAAGTATGTTTCATAGTTTTGATCCTCAGCTGTCTCTTTAAACACAGTGACAGCAGGAGTCACATTTAAGGCTAACACATCCGAGGAGCTCACATGTGGCATTTTACATCACCAGTAATTACAATGTTCTTGAATATATTGTGTATTTGAATATCAATGTATATTTGTTAGAGGGACTTAATATGAAGTGGGAAATAAAAATTAAATCACTTAGTAATTACTGGATATCTACTATGTGCTACTATGGAATTATTACATGTTACTCTTCATGTACTAAAACATAATTGTTAGGTAAAAACGTGCTTTATGTAGCTACAGTGCTACATTATGTGCTGGATTCTTTCTATGCACAGAAAGGAAAGAGTTACGGTGAAAGAACACACATGCGAGGAACACGGAGAGGTCGGTGGAAGTGTGGACACATGAGGGTTTCGGTGGTTAAAGATTCAGGCTGATTTAGGCTCGTTTTAAACCTGCATCTGATACAAATTCTGGCTTAATGTCTTAAAACCCATACCATAAACGAGTTCAGAGTCTGCGTGCATGTTTGTTTTCATATTAAATATGTATAAGTCATGTTGCTTTTTTAATGTTTTAATACCTTGGCAACAACAAATCTCTATGGCAACATCTTCTGAGTAATATTGCAGAGAAATGAAGCTCAGCTTTCATCCTTACATGCACCTCTTTATCATCTGTCAATCTGTCTCTCCTATTTGTCTGTCTGTCTGTCTGTCTATCTCTATGTTTGTCTTTCTCTCTGTCTATCTCTGTCCATCTGTCTATCTCTCTATTTATCTCCCTGTCTGTCCGTCTGTCTATCTCTCTATCTATCTCTCTGTCTGTCTGTATATCTCTATGTTTATCTATCTATCTATCTATCTATCTGTCTGTCTGTCTGTCTGTCTGTCTGTCTGTCTATCTATCTATCTATCTATCTATCTATCTATCTATCTATCTGTCTGTCTGTCTGTCTGTCTGTCTGTCTGTCTGTCTGTCTCTCTATTTATCTCCCTGTCTGTCCGTCTGTCTATCTCACTATCTATCTCTCTGTCTGTCTGTATATCTCTATGTTTGTCTGTCTGTCTATCTATCTATCTATCTATCTATCTATCTATCTATCTATCTATCTATCTATCTCTCTATCTGTCTGTCTGTCAGTGTATCCGTCGGTCCATCCGTCTGTCTGTCATGCGGTCTTATTATTACCTATTAATGAGACCTGGTTTGGCACACACAGTTAGCACAGTGCTAATTGTGCCCATAGCTGTGTGTAGAGCTGTGAGTTGACTCTCTAACTCCTCCAGTCACAAGAGGTCACATAACTGGCCTGCGGCAAGTTTAGTCTAACATCTTTGCTATTTCTTTAGTCACCGCGGCAGCGGCAGTAGCGTGAAACGGCCAGGTTGTAGAGAGGTGTGCTTTCACTTCTCCACATCCTACCAGGCCTCTCCAATTAAGGCCCAGTGGGAAGCTTATAATTAGGAGCTGAGTTGCTCAAGGAAACTTAATTACTGGAAGTAATGGAAATTGTCTAATAACAGTTCAGAATTAACGTCCCCAATTTCTCACATGAATTCTGCTGACAATAATCTCATGTTTGCACAAGCTCAGGTAAGTGATTTAAGTGAAATTATCTGGCCAAGGCATGCTTAGTGTCTGAGGTATTGGAAGCCTTTTCCCTGCCACAATGCCGGAGTCAGTAACGGATCATCCTAGGACCCACTGGAGGGATTTTATCTCTAAGTTGGCCTGGGAACGGCTTGGGGTCCCAGGGAATAAGCTGGAGGAAGTTGCGGGGGACAGGGTTGTCTGGGATTCTCTGCTCTCCCAACTGCTACCATGACCCTATCTGGACTAAGCAGTTAATGATGATGATGATGATGATGATGATGATGATGATGATGACCATGTAAATGTGGATAGCAGAGGCAGGAACGACAAAAAACACAAAGTGGCACTGAGATGATAAAAATACTACTTGGTTACGAACTGCATGCCTAAGTCTTGACATGCTGGCTGAAAATGCATGAAGTTGTAAAGTGCTATGCACAGGAAAGCACAGGAAAGGACAGGGGAACGGACAGGATACTAAGACTGGGCATGAGACTGGATAACGGGCTGGACGGGAGACTGGACACTGGACTGAACATGGGACTGGGTAGGAAATGGGACGAAGGATGGGATGGGATATGGATTATGAGGCTAGACAGGAGACAAAATGTGAGGCGGGACTACGGGCTGGACAGAAGAGGAAACGTGACAAGACTGGAGACATGATTTTGGAAGGAAGTGGAATGAGAACAGAAGACTGGACTGGAGAACAAAGAGGAAACTGGACCTGAGACAGGACAGCAGATAGCAGATGAGACAAAGGACTGGACTAGAGACTGGACAGTGGGACAGACAGGCGACTGAACGAAAGACTGGGTAGGAGGCTGGACAAATGGCAGAACGGGAAAGGGATTTAACACAGACAGGGTCACTGGTACAGGGACAGACACATGAACAGGAATGGGTACCAAAAGACCAGACACAAAAACAGGAATGCTGATGGAGACTGGTACAGGGATATACATGGTTATAGGGAAGGAAACAAAACTATGGAGTGGAGATTGGGCAAACACAGAGGGAAACACAGAATTGAGATCAGACTGAGGAGGGAGCTGGAAGTGTGGTCTGGCAGGGACTGGAACAAAGCAAGGTCCATAAAGGCCTGGCTGGGTTTGGTGTGGTAGAACTTGACTTGACTTGAGCCTTGACTTCAACCCCATCAAACACCTTTGGGGTGAACTAGAGCAGAGATCGTGAGCCAGGCCCTCCACATCATTGTCTGGCCTCACAAATGCTCTTCTGGATGAATGAACAAAATTTCCCACAGTCACTCCAAAATCGTGTAGAAAGCTTCCCAGAAGAGTGGAAGCTGTTACAGCTGTAAAGGAGGACAAACTCCATAATAATGCCTACGGATTTAGAATGGGATGTCATAAAAGCTCCAGTGGGTGTAATGTCTGGGTGTCCCAATACTTTTGTCCATGTAGTGTGCATTAGCTTTCTAGCTCTGTGGTGGAATAAAAAAACCCACATGTCCAGCAGCTTCTCCGCTCTTTCAGCTGGAATTGGCAAGAATTCTGATCAGGATCTGGTTGTATATGATTACAACTGATCCTAGATCAGCACTCAGATACGCTCACAGCTTCTCTTCTCTCAATATTCCAGCCCATTTCCCAAAGTAAATGCTGCATCACGCTGTGACAGCCTCCCTAACGAGCCCCACCAGATAGTGAGCCTAGTCTGCACTTGAATTTTAATATGCTCACATAATCAAATATAATTATGCGCCATCGCCCCACGCGCACAGCCGTACTTTCTTATACAATCAGCACTTAAAGGAACTCTTCAGCAAAAATACTAATATTGCTAATAGTGCATTAAAGCTAGTAAGAGCTCAGTCTTCATCCTGACATAGAAGACTGGGATTATGTTATGTTTATGGCCTTGATTTCCAGGCAGTGCTACCACATGAATAGTGTCACCGTGTAATGTAATGGTAATTGCCCTGTTCAGAGAAAGTGTATCAAATATAACTGTGATGAATTAGTAAACATGCAGATGTAGCAGTTCTGGTTTATACATTTGACCTACAAATGTCTGAGCAAGTGGAGAAAACCTTTCATGAGATAATGGATTCTGAGTGATCTGCAGAGAGACAACTAAGACAAGGCAAAATACACTGACAGGCACTTTATTAGAAACACCTACCTTGTGCTTCCACTCACTGGCCACTTTATTAGAAACACCTACCTTGTGCTTCTACTCACTGGCCATTTTATTAGAAACACCTACCTTGTGCTTCTACTCACTGGCCATTTTATTAGAAACACCTACCTTGTGCTTCTACTCACTGGCCACTTTATTAGAAACACCTACCTTGTGCTTCTACTCACTGGCCACTTTATTAGAAACACATACCCTCTATTCCACTCACTGGCCACTTTTTTAGAAATACCTGCCTAGTACTTTCACTCACTGGCCACTTTACTGGAAACACCTACCTTGTGCTTGTACTCACTGGTCATTTTATTAGAAACATCTATGTTGTGCTTCCACTAAGTGGCCACTTTATTAGAAACATATGCCTTCTATTTCCACTACTCCCACTCACTGGCCACTTTATTAGAAACACCTACCCTCTATTTCCACTACTTCCACTCAGTGGCCAGTTTATTAGAAACACATATCCTCTATTTCCACTACTTCCACTAACTGGTCACTTCATTAGAAACACCTGCCTAGTACTTTCACTCACTGGCCACTTTAATGGAAACACCTACCTTGTGCTTGTACTCGCTGGTCATTTTATTAGAAACATCTATGTTGTGCTTCCACTAAGTGGCCACTTTATTAGAAACATCCACCCTGTACTTCCTCTTCTTGGCCACTTTATTTGAAACCTTGTACTTCATTAGAGTCACTTTGTTCATTAAAGCTCAGCTTTTTATATACACTGTAACATGTTCAATACGTCAGTGTTCCTTGCTTTGTCAGCTGCCCAACACCACAGTCTTATTGCTTTTCATGTTTGGAAATACCACAGTTCGGGCTCTAAGCGCCGAAATATCTGAGATACGTAACATCGCTTGGTGTTGCCTTCATAGGAACGTTTCAAACACAATCACTGTCGTATGATGTAAGACTAGGTTTAAAAATATAAAACCTTCCAGACTGGTTATGTGCTCATGTGCTAATTCGCCTTAATTTCTCCAGCTGCAGCGCTACACCCATTCAGAGAGGATCACGCATGTATGAGTGAATACAGATCTTTTCAACTGAAGTATGAAATGAATGAAGCTGAATTAATCATGATGTTACTGAAATGGAACTGATTTGAATGAAAGGTAAGCATTTGCTTGTTGAAGGTATCATTAAATGATGACTAAGTGATCAATGAATGATCACATGTTTGTTCCTATACTGATAGCAGCCCTCCTATTAACGCTGTCTGTCTGTTTGAGCTGTTTTGTAGGTTTATTAGGTTTTCGTGGCCTGGATGTTTGCAGGAGGTTTGAGAAGACCAAGGAATGGGAGATCTCTTTGGGGTTCATTGACTTGAGGCAACAATGTGAAACTTAGATAGATAGATAGATAGATAGATAGATAGATAGATAGATAGATAGATAGATAGATAGATAGATAGATAGATAGATAGATAGATGGAGATTGTATCTCAGATATTGTTGGAAGTTGGTGATGGGAATCAATCTGAAGTATTGGTTATGGTAAAACAAACAATAAAATCCTTTTTCTTTTTTAGCCCTGAAATGTCATGCATGTATCTGTCCATCATGAATGTGTTTAAAAACACGTTTTAGGCCTAAATATCCTCAGAAGGATTGTAAAATGACGTGTCACTGGGTAGCATATCTGGAGCCACTTCATGTAATGACAATGCGTGAGGGTGCTTTTAGCTGCTTTGGATGTCCGGTTCCTACAACACCACTGTGAATAATTCTGACTCACAAGTCAGGTGAGTCAAAAGTCAAGTTTCTCTTGAATGCCTTTTTTTTTTAACTATTTTTTTATTGAAAAATTGGTGGAGTGCCCCTTTAACTTATTTCAAATTTTCAAAGAAAACCCGCTCGTTTTTAAGATGTGTCCCCAAACTTTTGACAGACAGCAGAGTGCACCTACCTCTGCTGACTCCACTGACTCTGCACCTCCAGAGTTCAGCAGCACTCAGTCTGATTATTATCTCTAATCTCGAATCACTCGGCCCACGTTTATCTGATCTGAGGTCAGCGGCTGGTGCAAATAAGGACAATTAGCTCTGGACCGCTTCAGATTAATGAGCCACTGCCGCCACGCCTGTCCGTCAAACTCCCTCCCAGCCATTAGCTGATTGACTGGCCGCTCCATATGCATCTGTGTCTCTTTGTCAATATTCATTCACCTCCAGCACGAGGCAGATTTGCTAAATCGCTAAGCTGTGCAGCGTAATGGAATGATTCGATTGCCTCTTTTTTCTCCACGCAGAGTGAAAGAGATGAAATTATTATTATGATCTGCAGAGCAGGCTGTGGACGGCGAGAGGCGAGATGTTTGAGCTGGTACTGATGATCGTGCAGGCCTCTGGAGTCTGGAGTCTCTTTCAGGACTGATCAGGGCAAGGCATGGGATTAGGAGATGTTTCTCTTTAAGCTGTATGAAGAGTGAGAGTTAGCAGGCTACACGTCCATGTGCACTTTTTCTCACCATGCAGGATCTCTGATATATACACTCACCAGCCACTTTATTAGGTAAAGGGCTAAAAGGTTGGAGCCCCTTTTGCCTTCAGAACTGCTTTAATTCTTCGTGGCTCACTTTCAACAAGGTGTTGGAAACGTTCCTCAGAGATTCTGGTTGGTTATTTGAGTTCCTGTTGTCTTTCTATCATCTGGAACCAGTCTGCCCGTTCTCCTCTGACCTCTCACATCAACAAGGCATTTTCGTCCACACAACTGACCGCTCACTGGATATTTCCTCTTTTCCTGACCGCTCTCTGTAAACCCTAGAGGTGGTTGTGCGTGAAAATCCCAGCAGATCAGCAGTTTCTGAAATACTCAGACCAGCCCGTCTGGCACCAACAACCACGCCACGTTCAAAGCCCCTTAAATCCCCTTTCTTCCCCGTTCTGATGCTCGGTCTGCACTTCAGCAAGTTGTCTTGACCACCTCTACACGCCTAAATGCAGTGAGTTGCAGCCGTGTGATTGGCTGATTAGCTATTTGTCTTAACAAGCAATTGCGTGTGTGTATATATCACTGTTAAATTAAAGTAAAGCAGGTTTTTTCCTTCTCCTGTAAAGTTCCCATCTTAGAGATACGAGGTTTTGTTCAACAAATATATCTGACTCTCTGACTATATTGACAAAAGTATTCGCTCGTCTGGCTTCACACGCATATGAAATTGAGTGAGATCCCACTCAATCCATAAGGCTTAATATGATGTCAGCTCACCCTTTGCAGCTATAACAGCTTCAACTTTTCTGGGAAGGCTTTCCACAAGGGTTAGGAGTGTGTTTTTGGGAATTTTTGACCGTTCTTCCAGAAGTGCATTTGTGAGGTCAGACACTGATGTTGGACGAGAAGGCCTGGCTCACAGTCTCCGCTCTAATTCATCCCAAAGGTGTTTTGTTGGGTTGAGGTCAGGACTCTGTGCAGGCTAGTCAAGTTCTTCCACACCAAACTGGCTCATCCATGTCTTTATGGACCTGCTTTGTGCACTGGTGCTCAGTCAAATATGTTGAAAGAACCTGAACTTTTCAATGGGCCGTCATTTCATTAAAAACATATTTCTCTGCTATGGACAATAACACCTTAACACTAAGCCACTTTAATAACACAGTCACTCAAGTCACTTTAAAATGTGTACTGACTCTCAAAACTCTCTAAAATGTGTATTGTCTCTATATTTTGTGCATATTTCACTGTATTTTGCGTATATTTCCTCTAGCCTTTGTGTATATTTAATATATTTAAATTTTTATTGATTTATTTTTTTATATGTATGCATACATATATGTGTGTGTGTGTGTGTGTGTGTGTATATATATATGTCTTCTCCCTCGCGGGGGGGTGCTGGAGCCTATCCCAGCGTCATCGGGTGGAAGGCAGGAGACACCCTGGACAGGTCACCAGTCCATTGTAGGCCATATATATATATTTTACTTACTTATTTTCTGTAGAGTGATTACCTGAGCCTCACCATGAGCATTAATGTCTTGACATGTTGTGCAAATGACAAATAAACTTGAAACTTGAAATTTAAATGCATGGCCAGGCCACCACAACAAATCTAACCCACCAGTAAGACAGTAAGATGGAAAAGAAGAGGCCTAAAATCTAAAATGTCATTACATCTGCAGTTAGCCTTCGTTACTGGTGGTGTAAAAGCACATGCATCTACAATTAGAGAACAACTGTCCAAATTTGACCTACATGGGCGGTGCGCCAGGATGAGGCCTTGTGGTCTGAAAAGAACAACGGGGCCAGACTGAAGGTTGCTAACAAGTATCCAAGCAAGGACCTGAACTTCTGTAACAATATGCTATGGACAGAGGAGTCAAAGGTAAAGTTGTTTGGCCGCAGTACCAGACATCATGTTTGTTTGGCAAAAACCAAAGACAGAATTTGATTAGAAGAACCAAATGTAGAGCATTGTGGTGGAAGCATTATAGCTCGGGGCTGCTTTGTTGCTTCAGGGCCTGGCCAACTTCCAGTCATAGGACTGATTATGTTTTCCCTTTCATACCAGAGAGAGCTCGAGGAAAATTTGGGGCCATCTGGAAAAAGTTATAGAGAGTGACCTTCCAACAAGATAATGATCCCAAATATACAAGTAAATTCACCAAGGAATGACTCACAAGGAAGAACTGGAAAACATTTGGGTTGTTTAGGTCCATAAGTTTATGGAATGGCCCAGTTAATGCCAAAATCAGAGTGTCATTGAAATGATTTGGGGGAGTTGAAACAGGTGGAACATAAAAATAAAAAAAAGTCAAACACTGCAAATTTCAAAAGATACTTCATGGAGGATCAGGCAAACATTTCTCCCAGTTGATACCATAAACTGGTATACAGTTGACCTACATGGATGGTGCACCAGGAGGAAGCCTTTGCTGCAAGACTAAAGTTTGCTAATGAATATCTAGGCAAGGACCTGGACTTCCATAATAATATGCGAAGGACAGATGACAGACAAAGACAGAGTTGTTTGGCCATAGTACCAAAGGCCATGTTCATGTTCAAGACAGCCTTTGATCAGAAGAACCTCATACCAGCTGTAAAGCATGGCGGTGGAAGTGTTATAGCTCGGGACTCCTTTGGCCTGGTCAACTTCCAACCACAGAACTGGCAATGAGTTCTCGTTCATAGCAAAGAGCGCTGATCTGGCGCACCAGCGACTTTTGCAGTGAATTCATACTGTAAAGACATAAGAAACGACAGCGTTTGAGATAAGCTGAGCATACTTACAGATGAAATACAGCCCACTGTACTAACAACTGCACCGAGTCATAAAGGATTAACTCAGCGCAAAGTGCTTTATTCAGTGAAACAGGTGAATTATATCCACTTCACGGTGCCGTGTCTATAGCATAATCAGCGTGTCGTCCTTTCCGCAGCTGTGCAGATCCTTTTCATTATGTCCTTTTCATTAGGACAGCGTCTGAGCGAGCGCAGAGCTGCTGGGGTTTACTGTGAAGCGCAGCAGAAAAACAGCCAGCAACTTGCTGTCCAAACTCCGCTTCAGCCCTTTTGTGTGATTCCTTTTTTTAATCTTTTTGGATGAACCTCACCTTCATAATAACGCTGCAGTCAGAGTTATCCAAACTCCTCTCCCTCCTGAATCAGAACGGAAGTCAACACAATTATCAGAGGTCGCGAGGGTCGCAGGGCGTACAGCGGCTCGGCCTGCCTCGGCTAAGCTGCCTCTCAATTCAGACTAGATAAGTTCATTTTGTGAGAGAGGAAAACGTTTTTTTTATTCTGGGTGTTTAGAATTCACCTGCTGTGCCCACTGAATCCCCGCAAAACGAAGAGCTACTGAACAACGCTGCACTACTGCTAATAACAATGACCACTACATGGACGTTTATCGCCAGGATTGACTCTACTTTAGTTTTTTGACAAATTGTCTGAAAAGGCTTAAATATTTGGAACACTTTAAGATGATTCAGACTTTTGACCTGAGGTGTTATTGTTCATTGCCTTTTACTGTGTTGCCATATTTTGGTCATATTTGTGCAAATAAGAGTTAAAATACCTTCTAAGTGTGTATGCATTTTAAAAATATACATTTACTTAAATAGTAATATTGCTTTTTATTAACATATTTATAGGTCTGGTAAAAAGAAAAGACAAATTTTACTGAAAATTACTTTATTTATATTTGTCATTTGTATTATCTTTACAGCTGTGTAAAAATACAGAATATTACTGTATTTTAATTGCAGCTTATTATGCACAACAACGCTACATCACAGTAATATTGTATACCTGTTATTTACTGTTAATATTGTACAGAAAACTACTGTGAAGATAACGCGACTAGCAACCAGTAATTTCCTGTAATTTTACAGTGGAACAACATTATGTCTATTACTTTTACCACTACTATGATGAGTACTTATAGCAACTTTTATAGCAATTATAATAGCAACGAACCTATTTTCATTGTGAAATTATGAATTATTCAGATAATTGCAATCTAAATTTATTTGATACCAGACTATTTGCATAAAGCTTTACTGGAAATTAAAACATGATTTGTAAATCCTAATTTTACAAAACAAACTGTACAAAGACAAGATCTTTGTGTTGTTTTACTTCATCAATTTCATGGTTTTCTGTAAATTTAGGCCCATTGTAATATTGATGCCTGCAACATGTGCCAAAAAAGTTGGGATAACAGGAATTTAAGACTAGAAACTGTTGTGAAATGTAAAAAAAAAAGTAGCATAGTCAAGGATGGGTACAAAAGGGGCACCCAGGAAAGGCCGATTCCTTTATGAGTAAGGGTGGGTCAAGATATAAAAATAATAATCATTGTTCTTTTTGAAAGTGAGATTTGTAGTATTTAATATTGATTAGTAGCAAGACAAATTACTACTACTACTACTATTACTGCTACTACTACAACTACTACTACCACTACTATTACAACAACTACCACTACTACTATTACTACTACTATCATTACTGCTACTACAACAACAACAACTACTACTACTACGTTTACTACTACTACTATTACTATTACTATTACTACTACTACAATTACTATTATTACTACTACTAAATTACTACTACTACTACTACTACTACTACTACTACTTTTACTACTACTACTACTACAACAACTACCACTACTACTATTACTACTACTATTATTACTACTACTACAACAACAACAACTACTACTACTACGTTTACTACTACTACTATTACTATTACTATTACTACTACTACAATTACTACTATTATTACTACTACTACAATTACTACTACTACTACTACTAATAATAATAATAATAACAATAACAATATTACTACTACTATTACTACTATTGCTATTACTAATACTACAACAACTACTTCTACTACTACTACAACAACTATTACTACTACTAACAGTAATAATAGTAATAATAATAATGTTCTTTCTGTTTCTCTTTCAGTGTGTTATGCTCTGGGCAGACTGTAAAGTCCTGGATGCTATGAGGGTCAGACGGAGATCCCGGGGGGCCGCCAGGAAGCTCTCTTGCTCCTTCTGGTTCCTGCTACTGTTTGGGGCAGGGGGTCTGCTGCTCTTCATCCACCTGCAGGACCTTTCCGACATGGTGCAACAGCAAGGACCAGGTCAGTAGACCAATTACATCATTGCTCATTGCTTTTGGTACAGTGAATTTAAACAGCGGACCACCGGAATATGGAAGGTGGAGGGAGCCTCGTTAACCAGCTCACTCACATTTCGCTCAAGCAAATCGTTTCAGTAAATCTGGACTCATGCCATTTCCACCTCTGAAGGAATGACAGCGGCTATCGCTCCTCATTAAACCTTGGCAAACATATGCGCTCTGCATTCTCTGCTGTACTGAGCTTTATTACTTCTTGAGCGGCGTTCGAGCGGACCTTTGGGCCGTGGCTGTTACACTGGCGAAGTGAACTCTTATAGCGTCTATATCATCAATGACGGAGCTAAATTGCGGATGGTGGTGCATTGTTCACTGCGTTATTGCTCAGGGTCAGTTTCTGACACAAATGGAGCTCCCACTGCTGTTCGTAAGTGGCGGCCTGCTTTATTTTCTATGGAGCTGCATTGTATTCAGGCACACCTGCACCTGCAAACAAGTGGGAAACGGTAAACAACTATTCTTTACACACCAGTATGACAGCCACGATGTGTAGAACGAGGGCAATGCTGTGGGAGTCGTCTCCATGCACCTGTCCCATCATTACCGGCTGTTTTCAGCAGTTGTGAACGTCAGTGTTAAAGTAAAGGCCACTGTAAATGGTCAGGTGTTGCCCTTGCCATGGTACTGACCACAAAGTAAAATGAATACAGGCAGGTTCATGCAGTATATAGTGTCCGCAAGAGATAAGACTCAAAATCCTCAGTTATGCAGCTTAGTCGTTGGCCTACATCATAACAGTAACACTTTCTGTGAATGTCACATTTGTAAGCCTCTGTAAACACATTTATAAGATGTTATAATGCATTCATAAGGCATTATAAACATGGTTATAAATATTTATAAAAATGAATTACACTGCATGACACTTTACAGCCATGTTTATTATACATTATGAATTGTTTATATAATGCATTATAAGCAGTTTCAATGAGATGTTATACTGTCAGTGCCAAAAGAAGTCAGTCCCAGCTAGGAGAGCGTAAAATAAAGACAAATATTTAATATGTATGTATAAAATATTTTATTTAAGAGACTTCCAGCATTTTATTTGATTTCTCCCCACTGGTGCAGACAAATACAACTTATGAGCTCTTATAACTTGTTATGAACAGTACTTTAGTAGTTAACAACTCATAATGCATAATAAGCATGGCTGTAATGTGTAATGCATTTTTATGAATATTTATAGTCTTGTTAATGATGCCTTATGAATGAATTATGACATGTTATAATCATATGTATAGATGCTTTTAAAGGTGACGTTCATAGAAAGTGTTACCATAATAACTTCTTGTTTTGCTGTCTAATTTCATAATTCCATAATTCAGTTCATAGCTACTGAACTGCATCATCGTTCTGTACGGACTGGGGTGGAAATGGGCTGGAACACTGTTCCAGGAGTAAAAGTGGCTCAGATCTTGAGAACTCCTTTTATAAAACTAACCGTGGACTGTTGTTTTTATCAGTTCTAAATTGTGTTCATGAAGCAAAATGTCCATTGACTGCCCCTCAAGTTTAACCTGAAGCCCTTTCAGCTTTTAGAAAGTCATGGATACAGCAGGGTCCAGCCCACCTCCATGGTGTGTCAGTGAACCATGTGTGTGGAACTTCAAGGCAGCCAAGAAACTCCTTAATTGGTCATTAAAGTGGTGTTTCACTTCATTTCTTGGCAGCATTGGTTTATAAATAGTCTCAATATAATTAATAGTGTTTAATGATTTGTATGTTTATTGTTGAAATTTTCAGTCAGTGGACAATTTTAAATATTAATATGCAAATAATTTTGCATATTAATATAAGGTGTTGTAATAACTGATACCAAGCTAGCCTGTTAGTGTCAGCCCTTCTATGCAAGCTCAGTGTCTGAGTGTCTTTACAATCCGGATCACATCATAAAGGAGGTCGTTTAGCATATTTATGTTGCTTTGACATTTAATTATTTGCTTCGTCGTCTCTTTTCTTGTTAGAAAGCTTGTGTGGATTCCTGCTGTTTCGTTGCAAGTTAGTGTAGAGATTGTCGATACATGTTGGAAACATTCAGTGATATTTTTTAAAGAGTCAGTTTGACGTTGTTGCTGCCTCTAGAAACAGAAGGATGGAGTCTGCACTTCTGACACATGTCTGTTTGTTTTCATGGAAAAGTGAGAAAGCCATGGGAAAAAAAATGATAATATAAAATATATAAATAAAACAAAAATAAATTTTATATCAAATTCAAATCATAATAAAAT
The DNA here is from genome assembly GCF_015220715.1 of Pygocentrus nattereri. Taxonomy (NCBI): domain Eukaryota; kingdom Metazoa; phylum Chordata; class Actinopteri; order Characiformes; family Serrasalmidae; genus Pygocentrus; species Pygocentrus nattereri. The sequence continues at coordinate 42,582,848 of NC_051217.1, forward strand.
ATCCTCTGTTCTACTTACACACAAATAAGACATGGATTGAAAGTTTAAATTCTGCACTTAATTATTACTTAAGAAATAATCAGTGGTGACTACTGTGACTACCCAGGCCTTCGGTTTAGGCTGTCAATGCCAGAACTTCATCTTTCCAATAATGCACATTGTTGTGCATCTATGGGGTTTCAAATATTATGAAAGCACTAAACTAGCAGTGGTACACATGAACAGTTTTTGGCCATTGCACCTTAAAAGACATTCATAGGTTCATTTGAAACTTGTAACACTCATTGTAGGGATTTAGGGCCTGCCTAGGGATTTAGAGCTGCCGCCGCGGTTTTCTGTTCTTAACGACTAACTGAAACTAGTGAGACTGACGTTCAAATCAGTCAGTGACCTATCTAGGACTTCCAGAAAGTCTGAAATAACATTTTTTCTTCTAACATTTTGTCCCATTGTAAATCAAACGTGATGTGTTGATCCATCTATCAGATCCTTTTAATGCTGGTAGCCAATCTAACATGCAAGGCCTTCTTTTCAGCTCCTGAAGGCCTAACCAATGAGCAAGCTCCCTTGGCTGTATATACCCAGATTGCACAGTCCTGATTTTTCTGTTCATTTCAGGCCTTTTGTTGTCGATATATACAGAACAATGAAACAAGACTATAATAAGTACAGGCTCCTGAGTGGCACCACCGTCTAAGCGTTGGCCGTGTCATCAGGAGATTGTGAGTTCGATCCCTGGTGATGCTGCAGCCGTCCGTAGCCAGGAGTCCAAGAGAACTGGCCTCGCTCTCTCTGGGTGGGTAGGTTGGCCCCCCTTCTCCCCCCATCACACAACGTAATGCTAGTGGGTGCAGGCGTCTGTTAGCTGACGTAGCAGATCTGGCAGTTGGCGCTTTCCTCCGGGCGCGTTCGTCTGTCCGGTGACGTTGCGCGAGAGGCACTTTGAAAAGATGCGGTGGAGCTTTACAGGTCCCGAAGAAAGCCTGTTTTAGCCTTCGCCCTCCTAACGTTGAAAGCATGGGGTAATTGGGGGAGACCTAAATAGCGGATGGAATCGGAGATGAATAAATTTGGGAGATAGCTGGGTGAAAATTAAAAAATAAATAAATAAATGTAGCCAGTATGATGATTCTAATTCAAAATGAACTAAAACTTCTGGACATGTTCGCTTTTATTTTCTAAAACCTTTTATAAAACAACCCTTCTCTGAAGACGTCCAAGGCCCTTATATGAATTATGTTGTGGAAACTTACAAGCTGCTTTTCTTATCGCTGGGACTTCTAAGGGTTAAACAGAAGGAAAAGTTCTGTTTGTTCCTGAAGTTCAGGAGGAGGAGAAGGAGGATGAAAGATGTTACTAAGACAGTAAGCAGAGCGAGTATCTCTCTGGAAGGTAAGAGGATTTCAGCACTCGGGCTGTGTGTGCGGACAGAGCAGATATGATATGAAAACAGCCGAATCGTTCCGGCTGAGATTGGACAGGTTAGGTGAGGTTTAAAAATAGCATTCAGCTGCTGGACAGTCTGCAGCCTGTGACCCCTGCATCTGAATACACAGGCTTTCCATAACTGCTTTTTAGTTTTGGCTCATACAAACAAACACACAATCATACAGAGGCCTACCTGCTGGTGGGGCTGGAGGACGGCACCTGTAGTAATTTTGGGCCCCCTGAAAATGTCATGTACGGACCCCTTGCCTCACCGTGTTTGCTGTCTAGCCTGCAGCAGGCTGTGAATATGAATATAAGCATCATGAATGCATATCAATTCACACTGCTTCTCAAGTGTAGCATGTTAGCTATCAAAACAAACCTCACGTCTTGACTAGTATAGGACAGATACATTATTCCAAGACTCTTATAGGTCATGAAATCATAAGATTCAGTCATGGAATAATGGATATTTATTCTCTATCCAGGCTGAAAGATACAAGAGTGGCTAAAGAGTTCTTAGCATACATAGTGGACACTTTTACACATAAGTGATTGATAGACCAGGACCACAAAACATGG
>NC_051217.1:42594857-42597357 GCF_015220715.1 Pygocentrus nattereri
TGCACCCATGCCTCACCAGCAAAACCAGCCTCTGTTGTGTTCTGCATGCTAGTATCCTGGTTAGCAGCAGTGGACGTTGATATGCTGATGACCAGCAAAACCAGCCTGTGTTACAGTACTGTGTGGAAGTCTTAGGCACCATCTATTTATTTGTGTAGTTTGTGTTTATTTGCTGAGAAAAGTGTTAATATTTGATGGATGGATGGATGGATGGATGGATGGATGGATGGATGGATGGATTTTGTACATTTTTTGCTTATACAGATCTTGAATAAACCCTTAAACATTTCGTTTGTCTGGGGCGTCTAAGAGCTAAAACATCCAAGAATTTAATGGTGGTTCATTCTTTAGCTTATTATTGAGTAAAAATAAATGATTGTCATAAGGTGGCCAAGTTTCTTAGTCATTTTCTGCCCTTGTGGATTCATTCTGAGAGCTAAAAGTCTGATGGCCCAGCTAGACTGGCTTTATTTTTAATTTCAGTTTGAGCTGCATGGTTTTCTCTCATGACTGTTCTGATATGTGAGTCGTGTCACTCTTTTACCCCATTGTTATAATTTGAAAACTAAAAGCAGAATGTTACTATAAAGGTAACGAGTGGATTTTGGTGATTTCCGGAGCTGGTTTACAGCTGGATAGTCAGCTGACCACTCTGGTTAGGGTTTGTAGGGTCTGCTGAATGCTGTGATCACTGTTTTGACCGTTTGCTGTAACTTGATGGCTAAAATCAGGGTTTTGGGTGTTTTTTCAAGCCAAATACTCACTGATGCTGATAACACAGCTCAATTATCTCACACTGGCTGGTTCTGCTGAGTGTTCTGATATGTGTATCATGTCTGGAGCTTAAACCATCCTTGTGAAGGCAGCAAAACGCGGGCCTTGGGTTCTGAGCATGTAAATACACGCTATACGTAAAAATAAGAGAAAGATTTATACTCTGCCCTGTATTTTTAGGCCATTGGTGAAAAACAGAAACCAGTTTATGATACAATTTTTATTGACCACACCCCCCCCACACACACTACCCAGTCATTCCAGGAGATTGTGGAGGCCTTCATGCGCACCTGTCCTGTAATTCTGACATATCAGATGGAACTTGTGCTGTAGTTGCACAACAGACACACAGATATGTTTTATTGTCCTGAATTATTGAGTGTACTGAATGTTGGTGGTCCACATTATTTGCTTTTTCCTTCCATTTCCAGAGCCTGGAGCCTCCACATTAGCCTGGAGACCCCGTTCTTTTTCTCTGCATATATTTTATTGACAATGACAATGCGTGGAGAATTACAAAAAAACCTGACTTCAAAATCACTGACCGCACCTTTAAACCTGCTGTATTTACAACAGCAGAGATGCAGCATGAGAGACGAATAGAGAAATCTGTCAAAATTCCGATCAGATCTGATCCGACTCATCCCTTCAGTTCCAGCATAGTCCAGTCCAATAAATTGCACGCTTAGTAGACGGCCGTGAACCTGTCCAGCATAAGGAACAGGAGACGAGATCACAGAGGAAAATCAATACTATACAGACGTTTACAGTTTCAAGCATGCTGGGCTGTGAATCCCGGCTGCTCTGCTGTGCATTTAGAGCGAAGCGTTTGGAAGAAGGTGCAGAGAAGTCTGCAAAAATCTGCCTAGTCCACTGTATTGCTACGGCGGGGGAGTCTTGACCTCATCTGGCAGGAAAAAGGTCTTATTACCATTAATTAGCGTCTCTAATACGACGTTACTTTCATCTAACAATGCATTTCGAATGTTTATATCGGCCCGCGATGAGTATTTTCAGGCGTTTTCATGCATAATCTTGTGAGTTATGAGCCTAAGATGCCAGTGCTTATGTGCCTACATCATTAGCAAATACTGATACTGATAGAAATAAATAAGTAAGTAAATAAATAAATAAACAACTTTATACAATAAAACTTTTTCAGTGTGGCTAGGCTAATGGCATGCTATTTTAATTTAGCCCTATCAGTGAAGGCTACTGGCTAATTAGGATAACATGATTCTCAAGGACTCGGCTCTGTTACGTTGTCCCGGTAAAGGTTTAGGTCCCAAAGGTCCCGTCTGGATTAAATGAATGTTTGTTGTTATGAATGTGAAATGCCCTTTTGCTCTGTTTCAATAGGCATTATCAGGCTATGCCATGTGAACCTATCTGTAAATCACTGTTCTGGTGAAATCTGACGAGGACACATCAATCCAGACTCATGGCTGATTTGTGGGCGTGTCCACTAGCATTGCTGTAACCCGTTAAAGAGCTCTGCTCTCCTCTCCTCCACTCAGACTGGATGCTGAAGCCTTGTCTCCCACATTCCTCCACTCCTCTCTCTCTCTACATATGATGGAGATGAGCAGGGACATTGCTGTGTCTGCTGAGGCATGATGGGAAAGCCAATTACTGGCACTTGAGTGGCTTTCAGAGGACTCTTAATGAAGCGCAGTCCCAGGGAGAAGACTTGTATGAATCATGAGCAGCCTAAACTTACCATGGT
>NC_051217.1:42602357-42604857 GCF_015220715.1 Pygocentrus nattereri
ATGTGGAGAGAGTGTGTAATAGGCCATTACTGGAGACAGTGCTGAAGAAGCGAGAGAGGAACAGCACAGCGGGGGTCCCACACACGCTCCATTACATCACAGGACACGCTGTGTGTGACCCGCTGACCACCGCTGAGGCCTCACAGCTGAATCCAGATTCGGAAAATATGCATGAGAAAATATTCAAAGTGAAAATGTTTTTTAAAAATTGCTTTTTTCACATTTTTACTGAAAAAAATTTCAATTTAAAAAACTAGTATAAAATGGTCACTAATCATTTTTTTTTGGCTATAAATTTCATAAAGTGATTCACCCATGCTATGCGCACAAATGCCCCCTACACCATCATGAATACTGTGCATTTGAAAACAAGCTGAGTGGTCCAGCCCAGAGGACACAGCGTCCATGATTTCCAAAAATAATTTCAAATTGTGATTCGTCGGACCACAGAACACTTTTCCACTTCTTCCCAGTCCATTTTAAATGAGCTCGGGCCCAGAGAAGGTGGCAGCATTTCTGGATCCTGTTTATATTTGGTTTCGTCTTTGTATTTCAGAGTTTTAACAGCATTTGTGGAAGCAGCGACAAACTGTGTTCACAGACTGTGGTTTTCAGAAGTGTTTCTGAGCCCACGCAGTGATTTCCTCTACAGAATTATGTCTGTTTTAAATGCAGTGCTGTTTGAAGGCCCAAATATCACGGCCAGTACTGGTTTGGGGCCTTGGCCCTTGCATACGGAGATTTCTCCAGATTCTCTGAATCTTTTAATGCTAATATGTACTGTAGATGATGAAAAACAAAAGATCTTTGCTATTTTTTGTTGAGCAGGTTGTAACACCGTGGAGCGATGAGACGGACGCATGTGCTGAGATAAGTGAGATTTATTAAGGGCAAATCCACAGTCAGGGTCAAAACAGTCCAGGGTCCAACAGACATGACAAAAGAAACACAGGATAAACAAACAACGGAGGTCGAAATAAACAAACACCAAACACCTCAAACAATACAATACAAAGACCAGCAAACTCACAGTGGAACACACAGGGCTTAAATACAACAGGGGTAACGAGGACAAGACACAGGTGGTAAACACAGGTGGTTACTATCAGGGGCGGAGTCTGAAAACAAGGGGGCAGTTACCAGGAGGTATCAAAAGACAAGCACATGGACCAGACCAAAACAAAAGCAGCATGGATGACTGGGAGGGGCCAATTGTGACACAGGTAGACAGTATTTCAGACAAAATAATTGAAGATTGAAGACGCTCTTTCTTTACAGTGGTGGTGATAGGAACCAGGCGTCACCATGACTACAACACAGATATAGACATTTTATTTATTTCTCAAACTATCATAAAACAGTGTCTCAGGCATGACGCCATGTTCATAAACATTTCATGTAGCAACTTTCTGTGAGGGAGCTTTTAGAGCTGGACGTCTAGCTCCTATCACCACCTCTGTGAACCATTCTACTCGTTGAGTTGCTTTAAAACAGAGCATTTCATACCAAACCACTCACCTGGACCATTTCATTCTGACGAAAAGCAGCTTTTTCTTTCATGGGTTGATTCAGTGTCCGGTTGATTTCACAAACATTTTTTAAGTGAATTTGCTACAAATACAGCGTGATGTGAGAGCTCATAGTAGATGTGCTGAAGCCTTGTGTAGGAATAAGTGTGATAAATGCTAGTAAAGGCCTTCAGCTGCTATAACAGAGGAGGTCCAACCATGCTTTCTTTTACAAAGGCTTTTGGACCACCCTGCTTACTGCGCCGGTTCACGGAGCGGCACTGACATTTCTTTTGAAAAAGCGAAAAGGTTGCAAACAGCTCAGACTGACCAAGGCCGGCCATGCTAATAGGTTCAGCTGAGCCATACTTGATTGTTTTGGGTCTAATACTGCCTACCAGCTCTGAAATGTGTGTGTGTGTGTGTGTGTGTGTGTGTGTGTGTGTGTGTGTGTGTGTGTGCGCACATATTGGTCTCTAATAGGCCAAGGAATGTAATTTTCTGCTCTTCAGAAAAAAAAAAGACCCAGGCAGCTGCGACAGAGAAAATGAATTAGTCACAAAAAAGGCAGCGTCCAGGGCCGCAGACTGTTTATTTTATTTCGGTCTGGAGCCGAGGGTTCTCCCCACGGACCCGAGGATATCGATCCATAAGTAGCAGTCATGCGCTATGAAATTGATACGTTTGCAGGGTTTAGCTGCTCGCGGGTTTTATGGCCTGCTCTGGCCGTGATGGAGTGGGCCACCGTGGCGTCTGGGGTTCGGAACGGCCGCACGTGGAGACGAGCTAAAGAAAAGAAATGACGGCGCCGCTAAACGCACACTAAAACTTTAGGAGCCCGACTGAAAAAATCCATCTTTCCTAAACATGTCATTTTTCAGAGACGCGGGCCGCCAGGCTTTTTGTCTTGTGAAGCTGTGTTTCTCCTCTTCTGGGGATTCGCGCTGCACCCATTCATCTGTCCAATAAAATCCCCTTTCACGCTTTGGTGG
>NC_051217.1:42609857-42662357 GCF_015220715.1 Pygocentrus nattereri
GAGACTGACGCGGCTTTTTTCTGAATTTCTACAAACACCATTTCATTTTATAGTAAATGAGTTTGGGCTGGTTTATGTTTATGAACAGACGCCTACAGATCAACATAGTAAAGGAGCTCATCTGTGATCCTGAGTTTAAAGCCAGTTTTTATTCAACTTAAACTTGGAACTAAGTTGTAAATAAATCTGAAACTGAAACTTGTGCTTGTGTGTAAAAAGTGATTTCAGAGCCACTCGGTTCTCCCTGATGGAAACTGTTTACCTTCAGTGTTTTGTGCTTCTGATCATTTTAATAGACGTCAGCGTCACTAATTAATGACGTTCTATTAAAAGACTGGTTTACCAAGAGAGACGCTGGAGGACTTTCACCTGAAATGAGTTCATGAAGCCAGTCTGGTTATAAAAATGATAACAGGACATCAGAGCCAGAATTACTCTTTTAGTACTTTTACTTTATACTTAAGTACATTTGAAGGTAAATACTTTAGTACTTTTACTCAAGTGGAGGTCTAAAGGGAGGAACTTCTACTTTTACTGGAGTAATATTTACCTTGGGTGTCTCTACTTTAACTCCAGTACATGATTTGTGTGCTTTGTCCACCTCTGTCTGTCACTCATGTTAGGCCTTTAGTTCAGCTCCTGAAGCCTTAACCGATGGGAGAGCTTGTTTAGCTGTATCCATATCTTTTGAAAAAAATCTGATTGCACATTTATTTATTGTCTTTAGTTTACATACAACAAGCAGGATGATTCTATAAAATAAACATGAACTAAACTTATTTGTTTTTAATTTCACAGCGATCATTAAGCCATCTCTGGAGGTCAAGAAGGGTCTTAGGTCTCCCTGCTGTCATAACAACACCTCATATCTCTGAAATGCTGGCTTTGGGAGAAAAACACATTCTTAAATGTAATGCATATTAAGATTTAATTCCAAATAATTTGGGAATGTTTCTTTTGGGCCACTCATCATGAAATGTTCACATGCAAAGCTTATGCAGGTCCAAAGATTTGGATTTGGCAGCGACAGGATAAAACCTATAAAGACAGTATAAAAATGTATTTAATCTCTTTCTATAGCTTAAAACAGAGGTCAGTCTTTTTTGATAGACGTCCCCACCATTCCTAATCCAGCAGGCCTTTGATGTGCAAGTGCGCAAAGCTCAGCCTGACTGGCACCGCGTTGATAAGTGGTGTGGGGCAGCTATCAAACCCTGGGGGCTGTTCTTGCTGCCCCAGCTGTGGAGCAATGGAGCACACTGAAACAGTCTGCAGAGACAAGAGAGAAATGACACAGGTCAGTTGAGACAGATGTTCAGCCATTTACTGGTAGAAAGCCATCAAGTTGGAAAATAGCAGGCTTGTGTTCTCCATAGAAGTGGAAGGAGAAACTTTATTGCATCCCACATTGTGGGAAAACAACCACAGCACCTTTATTATCGAACGCTAGCAAACTAAAGTAAGTAGCCTCATATATGTATATATATGGACTGAAGGGTGCAAAATCACACTCCTGCTTTATTTTTCCTCCCCGACAGTTCGGCCCTGGGCCAATTTAAACCCATTCGCTCTGCAGACGCCTTCTTTTGCGAAATGTAATACTTTACCTTTGGTGATTATTGACTAGAATGCCTGCTTTCTCATTTTGAAACGGCTGCCTAGGCTGACGGATCCGAGCCACTTTCTCAGTATCATCACCCCGACTTCCCCAAGGAGCCGCGTTCTGAAATTATAGTCGAATCATTTCTGGCTGCGCATTTGTGATGTTTAACTTAAGGAGGCCGTTGTCTTTGATGGCATTAGAATGCCTTTATAAACGATACTATGTCAGACTAAAAATGAAGCTGAATTTCAGAACAAGCCTTGGAGGAAATTCAGCCCATTAAAATCCACCAAGACAAGCGCCAGTTTGCCCCCATGCTCTGTGATGTTTGCAGACTGGCAGGCCAAAGCAATTCAATTTAGAAAAAGAGATTGAAAGTGAAATATTAGGAGAGGCACTTTAGAAATTTACCAGCATTGCGTTCAAAATAATATCGTTTGTGCCTGCCTCTGTAAAGCTGGATAGGCCTGAATTTTTCTCCCTCATAATTAAAGTGTCATTGGTTCCGTTGAGATTGTACAAGGTGAGTTGATTGACAGCTGTTTCCACAAAGCAGGGTGTGTACATTCGCTTTCCCACGCAGGAGAAAGTCTTCGAGGATTAGAGGTAGATCTAGTTTCTCATGCATTTGGATTTCACCCTATAATTTACATTCATTTGAAGTGGAAATCTTGGTTATTTGATTGCCTGCAGATCGCTCGTGTTGAGTTTTCCCAACCAAACACCAAACACCTCCCAAACTGCTTTAGAACTGAACAGAACTGAGGCCTACAAGGCACTGTGATTTTGCATAAAGCTGTTTTATCGCATCAGCTTTATCCCTTATAAAAAATGTATAGTATATGGTAAATTGAGATGTTTGAGTAAACTGAAACCATTTTAGAGACATACAGACTGAGGTCTTTGCTCCCCATCCAATTCAAGTACTTTGATGTACAAGATCAGCCGATACAGATCCGAGGAGTAAGATGTTCAGCATTGACAGCATTGAGTTTTTAATGTTCAGTATTGGCCCAATATAGATCTGATCTGAACACTTTAAAGTTTAATACTGGCCAATGCTGAGTCCTTTAATGTTCAGTATTGACCAATACAAATCGGATCCAAGTACTTTAAAGTTCAGAATTACCCAATGCAGATCCGATCCAAGTGCTTTAAGTTAAGTTAAGTTAAGTGATACTTTTTTGATCCCACAACCGGGGAAATTCCACCTCCGCATTTAACCCATCCGTGAAGTGAAACACCACATACACACTAGTGAACACACACACACTAGGGGGCAGTGAGCACACTTGCCCGGAGCGGTGGGCAGCCCTATCCACGGCGCCCGGGGAGCAGTTGGGGGTTAGGTGTCTTGCTCAAGGACACCTCAGTCATGAACTGTCGGCCCTGGGGATCGAATCGGCAACCTTCCGGTCACAGGGCCGGTTCCCTAACCTCCAGCCCACGACTGCCCCCAAATGTTCAGTACTGACCGATACAAATCTGATCTGAGTAATTTAATGGTTTGTATCAGCTGACATGGATCCAATCTGAGTGCTTCAGTATTCAGTGATAGATCTGATTTGAATAGTATGATGTTTGGTATTTTCCGATACCGATCAGATGCTTTCATTTTCAGCATTGGCCAATACAGATGCAATCTGAGTACTTTAATAGTCAGTACTTTCCAATACAAATCCGATCCAAGTACTTTAAAGTTCAGAATTACCCAATGCAGATCCGATCCAAGTGCTTTAATGTTCAGTACTGACTGATACAAATCCGATCCAATACTTTAATGTTTGGAATCGGCTGATACGGATCCAATCTGAGTACTTTAATGTTCAGTACTGACTGATACAAATCCAATCCAAATAATTAAATAGTCAGTACTGGCCGATACCGATCCGATCCAAGTACTTTACAGAATTAGCCAATACACGTCCAATCTGAGCACTTTAGTAGTCAGTATTGACTAATACAAATCTAATCCGATATTTTAATGTTGAGAATCGGCTAATACAGAACCCATATGAATATGTTAATGTTCAGCATTGGCCAATAGTGATTTGAGTTCTTTATTTGTCAGTATTGGCCAATACAGGTCCAATCCAAATACTTTAAAATTCAGTATCGGCCAATATAGATCCATCCCGAGTAATTAAATGTACAGAATTGGCTTATACAGATCTGATCTCTATGTATCTTAATGTTCAGTACCAGCCAATACAAATCCGATCAAAGCACTTTAATGTTCAGTACTGACGGATACTGATCCAGACTGACCTGAGTACTTTAATGTTCAGTACCTGTGGGTACTGATTCAGTCTGAGCACTTTGCTGTTTTCGGCTGATATCCACCCAGTCTGAATACTTTAACACTTAATATCAGCCAATACTGATCCAATCCAAGTACTCTGATGCTGATTATCAGCTGATTTGAATCCAGACTAAGTTTCAAGAGCTATCACCTATTACTGCAAACAGTATCTTCAAACAGCATTTTCATATTTTAATGCAATTACTAATGCATATAATAAATTCAAAACATGCCTCTGATGCAATATTGTCAAGATAACTTAGAATGAATTTGTATTTACATAAAATCTGCTATGGTTTATGAAGCAATGCAGTGCCCTTCTTTGATGTTGTTGCATGGATGTAAAAAAGTAATTATGTTTATAAGTTATAGTGTATAACTTACAAGTTATAGTTTAGAAGTCAATATCATTGCATAGCATTTCATTCACCCCTTTAGACGCTGGAGTTGTGTAGATTCAGCTGATCAGGATCAGGCCGGGCGAAGTGTGGGGCGCATAGTCTTTTCCCACTATCAGTATGGAGAGAATAGATTAGCCATGGCCGGAGCTCTTGAGGCGGAAAGGCTCTGGAGTGGGTGTTTGAGAGTAAGAGGATTGCGGAGGCTTTATAAAGGCCCAGCAGAGGCAGATTCTTGCATTAAGCCCACCACAATGGAAGGATTTGTCGAGTCCCCTCATAGGTAGGAGAGAAGCTTTCGGCCCCTCTATTTTCCAAGGCTGTGTGGTGCTCCCGCAAAAAGCTGTATAGCATGAAAAGGAACTGCCATTGCTATTGACAGCTCCTGTTCCTGCCTCTGCGCTCACTCTGAATAAGGGACTTATTAAGACCCCCCAGTCCATTTATCCATCTTTGTTTCTGGTCATTTTTAAAGGTAGATTGGATTTTCCCTGCGGTTTTGTGGTTAAAAGCCAGCTCCCACTATAGCAGGTTTCCTCCCTTTCAATGTCACCGCCACTAATCTATGGCACACTCCTCCTCCATTCATCCTTTTGGTCCTCCATTCTTTGTTCATTCATCAATCATGTTCTTATGAAATCAACAACCACATTCTTTCAATATATATATATTTTGTTTTGTTTGTTTGTTTGTTTTTTGGATTTATACCATAGAATCCCTTTCAATGGATAATTCTGTAAAGAAATGCATTTCTTAACCTCATTTCTATGAACTCCATTGGTAGCAAGCAGTCACTTACCATGGACAATAAAACTGTTGACGCTAATAAAAGCCAGTGGGCAGTTATCAAAACATCTTTCTATTTGCTTTTATTATATCCATGTTTTGAATCAAAGAGTTTCCTGCTCTTTCACTGAATACCACAAAATCTTTGTCCCTGCTAATCAACCTTATGCTGCATGCAGCAGCTTGGTTTAAAAAGCTGGTTGATGATTTTCTGAAGCAGTCAAACCCATTCAGTGGTGCTGAGGTTTGGACTCTGGGGTGGTCAGTCCACTGTTCAGCTTCTTTCTTTGATGTGTCCGTCTCCTTTTCTCAGTGAGGTTCTTCTTGAACAGCTACACATCCTTTCAGACCCATAGTGCTGAGTGGTCTTGTGGAAGGATGGACAGAAACACCTGTGGATGTTTTCAGATCTGAAGCAACTTGATTTTCTCCTCTCTCTCAAAGCTGAAAGCTTTAAGTGCTGCTTATCTGATGGGGACAGTTTTGGTGTCTACCATGAGCAGATGTTGGCAGTCCCATTTTAGAGGTTCAGTTCTGGAAACCCCTGTGTTTTCTCTTTCCTTCCTCATGCAAGTGAATTGTCTTATCTAAGCTCCTTAGAAAAATAGCCTGAAAATGAAGAACCTTAATTAAACAAATGGAAGGTGGAGCTTGACTTTGCACAGCAATGTACCTCTAAAGAACTACCCACTAGGGTTCTTTGGGGACCCAAACGTAGTTCCTCTATGTCTCACACCAGAGCCCACCTTTGACACCTGTATTTGTGGCCAGACTCTTTACAAACTATGAGAAAAGAGCCTCGACACGTTCAGAAGAGAACACTAAACCCATCAAGCTCTCAAACCCTGTGCAGCCCTCACCTCTCCTCAGCCATGCATTAGACTTTAAAAGATATATTTATTGATTTCTTCACCCTAATGGACGTCTCCCTCCTCAATGCATTACTCATTCCTCACTCGCATTTGCTCTAGAGGGGTTTCTGCCACATTAGCGTGGGCCTAATCTTTTAATTCCCTTCACTAAGCAACCTTTTAGAGGCCAAATATTCACCTGCAAGACATTCTGGTCCAACAAAAATGAGAAAACCTTTTCAAAAGCCCTTCACATCACAGTCACGAGGCAATACTGCTCTCTTCTTAGTATTTGAGAGTGCAGGAAAAAAAAACAACAGTGAAAAAAAACCCTGTTATTGCTGGAAATGTCTGTAAGGAATTCAGGCATAGGCAGTGCTGACAAATTTGGTCACCCTCCCATCTCATCTACATGTATCTGGCCCACTAAATGGCAATTCCGTTCGATGGGCTGTCAGCGGTGAAGACGTTGAAAGCAGGCAGAGGAGTGAGCTCGCATTCATTATGATGATGCTGATGTTCGCGGCGACAGTTAATCTTTGCTGCTTTTGCTCCCGGAGACATTTGGGGAAGGCGCCCGGTTTAGAGCCAGGTCAAAGCTCTTGACCCTCGCTCACTCATGCAAACAGAGACGTCCACGCTTGCCTGCACGAACAGATCATCTGAATTCCGCTCAGGCTGCTCTTTGAGCCGGTCGCTGATGTACCCTCATGATCGTCAGTGACCCCTGGCACCAAGTTGTCTGGTGTTGGTGCTCAAAACTTTGGCAACTTCCCCAACAACCACTAATTAATGGTGGGAAAGTGGCTAAACGGCCGCCGCTGGACCCGATTGCATTTCCAGATAGTGTTAACAGCGAAGCTAATGTCTAAACATACAGTCGCCGCCTGGTTAGGAAAACTTTGCCTGCGGTGTGATTTAATATGCTGAATGGCAGCCAGGGTGGTGATTACAGTAAAACGCTCCTTTAGATGTGGGCTTTTGTAAATGATTTAACCTACAGGCAGATATACACAATATGAACACCAGATTTAACTGACAGTCTGATTATTCATACTTTCACTGCGTGTTCATCAGAATTAAGTGCAAATCACCCATCCAAATCAGTGAATTCAGGTGTTCCAGTCACTTCCATGGCCACAGGTGTATAAAGCCGAGCCCCTAGTCCTGCAGACTGCTTCTACAGACATTAGTGAAAGAATGGGTCGCTCTCAGGAGCTCAGTGAACTCCAGCGTGGTACCGTGATCGGACGCCACCTGTGCAACAAGTCCAGTCGTGAAATTTCCTCACTACTAAATATTCCACAGTCAACTGTCAGTGGGATTATAACAAAGTGGAAGCGATTGGGAACGACAGCAACTCAGCCACGAAGTGGTCGGCCACGTAAAATGACAGCAGGGTCAGCGGATGCTGAGGGGCATAGAGCACAGAGGTCACCAACTTTCTGCAGAGTCAATCACTACAGACCTCCAAACTTCATGTGGCCTTCAGATCAGCTCAAGAACAGCGTAGAGAGCTTCATGGAATGGGTTTCCATGGCCGAGCAGCTGCATCCAAGCTTTACATCACCAAGCGCAATGCAAAGCGTGGAATGCAGTGGTGTAAAGCGCCGCCACTGGACTCTAGAGTAGTGGAGACGTGTTCTCTGGAGTGACCAATCACGCTTCTCCGTCTGGAAATCTGATGGATGAGTCTGGGTTTGACGGTTGACAGGAGACGGTACTTGTCTGACTGCATTGTGCCAAGTGTAAAGTTTGGTGGAGGGGGGATCATGGTGTGGGGCTGTTTTTCAGGAGTTGGGCTCGGCCCCTTAGTTCCAGTGAAAGGAACTCTTAATGCTTCAGCACCAAGAGATTTTGGACAATTTCATGCTCCCAACTTTGTGGGAACAGTTTGGGGAGTTTGGCCCCTTCCTGCTCCAACATGACTGCGCACCAGTGCACAAAGCAGGTCCATAAAGACGTGGATGAGCCAGTTTGGTGTGGAAGAAGTTGACTGGCCTGCACAGAGTCCTGACCTCAACCCCATAGAACACCTTTGAGCTGAATTAGAGCGGAGACTGTGAGCCAGGCCTTCTCGTCCAACATCAGTGCCTGACCTCACAAATGCGCTTCTGGAAGAACGGTCAAAAATTCCCATAAACACACTCAGTACAGTCAGTAATGGAAAATGTCAGTAGGGCCATTTTCCATTTGAAGTGGGAATTCAGATGAATCCATTTTTTAAAAATCAGTTTCTATGATCCCAAAACTAAATCATCTTAATATGTCCATTAACATCTTCTATTATCATATATAAAAAAAGGAGCTTAATTCCAAAGATATTTTACCGTCGCTGATGTTGTATGAATATGGTGTATCACCAGTGATGGTGACTCCAGTGAGATTCTGGTTAAAACTGAGGATTCTGTAAATGGGCTGACTCACTGGTGGTCAGGTGACCTTGTGTGTTTAAAATCAATAATAAAAATGATATACAGCATTACTTTGACAACATTTAAATTCCCCAGCCACTAAAACATATTACACTGGTGAGACTTTGAGGTTTTAAACTGCTTGATAAACAAAATTATGAACAAATGAATGAACCTTAGTGAGTGATGCTTCCTCTCTGATGAGCCTCGACCCAAACAACCAGTTTAACAGAACTGAAAATTCTGTGTTAAAATGTAACCTTAGAGTCCCGATAACACCAGTGAGCAAAATCTCTGTGACAAATGAATTTTGAAATGTAGTATAATGGTAATAATCTAAAAAGGAAACATGAATCTGTTTTATACAAATTCCTAAATTAAACCGTTTCAAAATATTGCTTTGTATTAAAAACAGTTTCTCAAATGTTGAAAAAGTGGTTTTGCCATAAGCTGTTTTACAGACACTGAGCGACTATGAAACTGAATAAGAAAAAAGATAAATCAAAAATTGTTGAATTAAAGTATTTAATCTTAGGTAAATGTCCATAATGACTTCTGGAGTCGTGCCTAACACTTTAAGCAACTTTTAAAGCCCTGCAAGCTCTGTGACCCCCTCCAAATGGAGGACGACTCAGGGGTCTGTACATATATTTTGAAAAACACATCCGACCCTTTATGATATATGTGCATATATGGCCATATGTCACATTTCCATATGCTTATGCTGCCAGAATGTGCTGCTCTTGCAAAGTACTGCTCTCGTTAATTAGACTTGCTGCATTAGCTAGCTAACGCTTGAGCTCCAGAGTTGCTCTTAATCAAGGCTCTTTTCTCAAGAGTGATCCTTCTTTGTTGCGTCAACCCTGCAAAAGCTACATTTGGAAACATTCATGCATTCATAGCATAGCAAAGATGCAATTTTAAGGTGGACTGGTTTCAGGTTTAGGGGGCCAGCCAGGAACATCATGTCAAAGTTCCATGTCAACTAGACTAATTCATTCAGCTTCCATTACCAGACAGGAAAAAATGAAATTTCAAACACAAGATTGGTGAACTCTGCTATGCTAACGGCTAACAGCATAGCCCTGTGGCTAAACTAGAGCTAATTAACTAGAGTCCTACCTTACAACACCGGGATTAGGTCCGTGGCACAATCCCATTAGGCCCACAGAAATGCTTCCATTTTTTATTAGTATTAGCACATTTCACAATGAGCTGCACTACAGTTCCCAGCATGCACTGCAACGTAAGGTGTGCTCCCACTCCCAGGTGCCTAGTTCAAGCACATTTAGGCCATTTTAATTGAAACACCTACTGCACACTGGGGAAATGTAAAGAGGTAAACAGTGATGTGCAGCCAATGTAGTCCGTTGTCTTATACAAAACAATTCGTTTTTATTTAAAATTATTTTAAGGACCTCTAGATAAAAGAATTGCCGCTCTTTAATGTCTTCCAGGTTTCTCAAACACTAGAGGGCGCATCAGAGCGAGCCCAAAATGAATGGGTTAATATAGAGCCTTTGAGAAAAATCATAGTTTATATATTTTTAATCTAAAAAAAATCTTTTTCTGAACAAAGAACAGCATAAAACATTAAAACACTGCTATTATATTTTTAAGGGTGTTTGATTTTGAGTTCTAGGGGTTTATAATGGGCCCTCATGTATGTTCATGATGTCAGTGAGCATAAACAGCCAACAAGCTGCTCCATTTGCCAGCCAATCAGCACTCAGTAGCTGTAACATTTGTTTTAGAAAAAAAATGAAACATGCAGTTAAGTTTTCTTTGCTTTTTTAGTGAAATACAAACTTCTGATTTCTAAAATTAAATGTAAGCTCTGTGCATGTGACCAGAAACTGTTTTAACTTTTTGTTTTTAGCCGTTTAGCTCAATTCAGCCCCATTTACTGAGGACTGGCTCATGGCCCTCGGTTGTTTCGCAGTTTTTGATATAATGGGGGAAATAGGAAGTGGCCAGACTCCTCATAAACTTTGATACAAATAACCAGTACATATATATATATATATATATATATATATATATATATATATATATGCGTGTGTGTGTGTGTGTGTGTGTGTGTGTGTGTGTGTGTGTGTGTGTGTGTGTGTGTAAAATTCTCAGTTCACACCATGTTCATGTAACCAAAGATGTTAGTCTTGTTTTATGTAAAGAAAAACATCCTTTCACATATTTGTTGTTTTCATTGTTTTTGACATTGAAACAAATGAAAAAATCTGTAGACTGAAAGTTCTCAAAATAGAATATGTATGTCAATGTATGTCAATTACAATGAAGTTGCATAGCAAAAAACTTCTGAGGGCTGAAAGCAAGGTTCCTACATATACTGCCATATGAGCTTCATAAAGCGTTGCGTTTGGGACTGAAGTGTTCCAGGTTCAGTCTCACCACAGCCACGACCAATGGCTTTGGAAACCTGCGGCCACATGCATAAAACAGCTGAGGTGAATCTGAAGTCTGAAGTCTTCTCTTTGCCATAAGTTAACTGCATAAAATCTCAGAAACATTCAAGTAGAAACGCATAATTGTACATTTCAGCACTTCAGTATATCCTTTAAGTATTTAACCTAACATAGATACTTATATATATATATATATATATATATATATATATATATATAGAGAGAGAGAGAGAGAGAGAGAGAGAGAGAGAGAGACTGGACACTCCATTTACTTAACGACATGACTTCTACTCAAGTTTTAATTACTGTTTATTTTTAATATTTAATTTAATTCCATTAGTTTAGCATCTATACTCCTTTGTGATTGGTCACACCTTTTACGTTACCATTAGCATTTTATTTTAGAGCAAACAGATCCTAAAGACAGTAATACTGCTATACAAGCTTGTTGGAAGTGCTCAGGCAAACAGACTGGACACAACATAAATCACCACATATCAGATTCCTTCCCAACGTTGTCTTCATGTGGCATGACTAGTTGGATGCAGCTGGACCGTGTGAATCACAGCTGCCGTATATATTCTCTTCCTGTTTATGCTGCTACTGTGGGTACCGCTCTTGCTAATTGGACAAAGTGCATTAGCTAGCTTACACTTGAGTGCCAACGTTGCAGATTTCATTTAATCAAGGCTCTTGAAAGCTCCTGCGGTTACTTGTTGGATCATTGGATCGTCCTGGATATAAGAAGGTTTTCTGCCTCAACAAAAAGACTGGACACAGTTGAGGCCAGTTCAAAAGTTGTGCTAATGTAAATCAAGAAACAGCATGTTGTGTTTGATGGAAGTGGAGCGTGTGAATCACTGCAACCGTATGTTCTGAAATGGGCTATACAGGCACTTGACATATGGATGCTGCTCTTATTAATGAGATAATGTGAGGTGCCTTGCTAACTGTTACATACTAGGTACTAAACTGAGGCTAACAATATGCATTTCAAATATACGACATATGTTTGTCACGACTGGCTCCTCCCACTCCATGTGCGTTTGTTTTGGTTTTGTAACTCCGCCCTGATTGTTTTCACCTGACCCTCGTTATACCTGTGTATTTAAGCCCTGTGTTTGCCTCTTGTGTTTGCTGGTCTTTGTCCTTGCCTTGTTTGATGTCTCGGTCTCTGTTTGTTGTTTGATTCTGGTTTATGTCATGTCTGGCTCCCGATCTGTCCATATTGGCTATTTGACCCTGGACCGTTTGACCACTACCCTGGATTTGCCCTTGATAAAAGTCGCTCATCTCCGCACATGCGTCCGCCTCATCGCTCCGCGTTACAATATTAGCATATATGGATTTCTCTTATATATATATATATATATGTTGTCTCATATCTCCAAACTGGTAACTTTACAGGAGAAGGAAAAAACACACTTTATTTCAATGTAAGTCAATGGAACCAGAATTTTTTTCAAGTCATTTTAGGTCATTTCTTTTATTCCATTCATCATGAAATTTACACACAATTTAAAGGGTAACAGGCATTTTCAGGTTATGTCAAAAACTGAAAAAACAACAAAAATGGAGATACAAGGTTTTGATCTGACAACAGATATATATATATATATATATATATATATATATATATATATATATATTATGGATGACATATATTTCTCATAGCTTCATTATATAATGTAAACTTTTTATTATTACCTTTTTTTTGCTTCAAAACAATCTTTCAGTGTTTGTGTCAGATATATATCACACAGACAGTTTATATGCGAGCCATATATTTTCCATATGTTCACCCGCCTATCAAAGCAATCCATCTATTATAAATACAATTCCAAATATTTGATACTTTTACATGTCGCTGTTGTCGGAAGAAAACCTCATATCTCCAAAATTGGAACAAACTGAAAAACCACACTGTAGTTTTATTGCAAGTCAATGGAACCAGACGTCTTTCATCTTTTCAAGTCATTTTGGGCCGTCTCTTTTGCTCCATTCATCATGAAATTTACACACAATATAAAGGGCAATAGGTCCTTCCGACAGCAGCGATATGTTCATAACACATTGTGTTATGAGACATTATCATATATGTGCTTATATGGCCATATATCAGATTTCCACGTGAGTACGGCTAGAATGTGTTGCACTTGACCTATAGATACGTGCTAATTAGATCAGCATTACTTGAGTGCTTTATCAAGGCTGCTGTACATATATATATATATATATATATATATATATATATATATATATATATATATATATGTATATATATGAAAGCATTTTCCGCCCCAATAAATAGACTGGACAGTATTGAAACGAGATAGAAAGCTGTGCTAACATACGTCAGCGCACACTGGGGTCTTTCACAACATCTTCTTCATTTAGCATGACTTGTTTGACGTAACTAGACCATGTGAATCACTGGAATGCATGGAACTGAATGTGTTGCACTTGCGCTTGACATATGGATACTGCTCATGCTAATTAGACGTAGCCCATTTTCCAGCTAACACTTATTGCTAGCACTGCCGTTGCTCTTAATGAAGGCTGGTGAAAGCTCCTGACTTTGCTGGCTATTAGATCACTGGATCACCTACTGTCTGTATTTATATATGAGCGCTTTCAGCCCCAGCTAACAATCTGATAAACAAGTCATACTAACAAACACATCAGGCTCCTTTCCGTCTTCTCCATTTAGCGCGACTGGTTTGACGTAATTTGACGGTGTGACTCTCCACAGCTGCTCACTCCTTTACTATTTAAGCTGCTATGCTGTGTTGCTCTTGCACTTGACGCACACATACCAGAGAACTTGTAGAGAGGAGGATTCCCGCTCCCCGCAGTGTCTTCGGGTTGCCTCAAACGCTAGGGGGCGCTCCCGAGCGAGTCCAAAATGAACGGGTTGATATGGAGCATTTGAGCAAAATCATCGTTTATAAATGCTGAATGATTTTTAATGTAAAGGAATGCGGTCATTTCCTGACCACAGAGCTTTTTTCCTCGACACCTTCACAGCCGCCACAGAGACTCGTTAATATCATCAGTTACATCATGAGGTCAATTTACTGAGCACTGATTGGTCAAACCAGCAGCTGCTTTTTAACTACATATAATACTGGGCTTCATCGAGGAGAGGCTTGGAGATGGGTAAACAAACAGACCAACATCCAGAAAATCACAGTTTATTATATGTATGTATATATATCATTATTACTTAATGTTCTATAGATTTTGTTTATTCAAATATTAACACTTTTCTCAGCAAATAAACACAAACTACAGAAATAAATGGATTTTGAAAATGTGTCTATATGTGTATATATATATATATACATACATATATACAGTACTATGTGAAAGCACCCAAGACACATTTTCATATATATATATATATATATATATATATATATATATATATATATATATATGTATGAAATGTATGAATATATTCATATATGGATGGCATATGCTAGCTGCATGTTACATGTCACACATGTTTTCTGCTCCTTATGTGTCATAAAAACGCAGTGTAAGCTATGCAATAATAAAATCCCTTATGTTTTATTCAGATATGCCTATATATGCATTATTTAATACTTACATGTATGTACAAAGTACACACGTACATATATTTCAATATGTTCGCCTCACCCTTATGCCAAATATCAGGTTCTATATGTATCTGCATGCTCACACTGCAGATGTTCCTAATCAAGGCTTCTGAGATATCTCAAGCAAATAAAGCTGATACAACAGAGGCAGCATAAAAATCCACACTACTGCTAAAACGCCCATATAGCATGACTAATCTGACACGGCGTGACTATGAGAATCCCTATTTATACCCCTGAAATGCGCTGCTTTTACACTTGACATATGGATACTGCTCCTGCTAATTAGGCATAGCACATTAGCTAGACAACACTTGAGTGCTAACACAGCACTATCACTTAATCAAGGCTGGCGAAAGCTCTCGTCTGGTTCTATCGTCAGACGATCTACTGTTCGCGTCTTTCCTGAGAGCGTTTGCTGAATAAATGAAAGTATGGTGGTGCGAGAAAGAGCGGTGGCTAATTCAGACACGCACCCTCGAGCTCGAGCTCAGAGTAGGCGACCGCACAAGGGCAGCTGTGGCACCAGGAGAGGAGGAGAGCTAAATAAACAGCTTACAGGGCATAATAGTTGGAGTTATTAATATAGGCATAGATAAGAAAGGACTGGATTTGCATTCACATCTTCGGTCTGCGGTTCTTCCTGAGGCGTAAAAAAGCAGAAAGTCGCTCTGGGTTTTTAAAAACGAGCCGCTTTATGGAAATGAGATGGTCCATGGCTGTAAGGTAAGCTTTGGTCCAAACACTGCATTATTGTTATTACATAATTATACAAACTGCAGAATTATTGTCAGAAAGATTACGGCGTCATCTCTGCACGTTATCTGCTCTGACAGGACGCGGGCTGGAGCTCTGATACTCGTTGCTGAGGTGAACCTGCGCTTCCGGAGGGCTCTGCTCGGACTCTAGTCTCTGTATCTCTGTCCTCTGGTCTGGTTCTTTCTGCCTGCTGAAGGCTGCTGGCTGTGAGCCACGACGCCACTGGGTGTGTAATAGATGACAGACAGTGGACAGACTGAGTGACTGCTGCCTTCACACAATAATGATTTATGAGATGCAAGGACTCAGTGTCAGTTTGCGGTGTAGCAAGGAGAGAGAGAAAGAGAGAGAGAGAAGGAGAGAGAGATAGAGAAAAAGAGACAGAGAGATGGATAGACAGACAGACAGAGAAGGAGAGAGAGAGAGAGAGAGAGAGAGAGAAAGACAGACAGACAGAGAAGGAGAGAGATAAAGACGGAAAGACAGACAGACAGAGAAGGAGAGAGAGAGAGAGAGAGAGATGGGAAGACAGACAGACAGAGAAGGAGAGAGAGAGAGAGAGACAGAGAGAGAGAGAGAGAGAGAAAGACAGACAGAGAAGGAGAGAGAGATAGAGAAAAAGAGAAAGAGACAGAGAGACGGATAGACAGACAGACAGAGAAGGAGAGAGAGAGAGAGAGAGAGATGGGAAGACAGACAGACAGAGAAGGAGAGAGAGAGAGAGAGAGACAGAGAGAGAGAGAGAGAGAGAAAGACAGACAGAGAAGGAGAGAGAGATAGAGAAAAAGAGAAAGAGACAGAGAGACGGATAGACAGACAGACAGAGAAGGAGAGAGGGAGAGAGAGAGAGAGAGAGAGAGAGAGAGACGGGAAGACAGACAGACAGAGAAGGAGAGAGAGAGAGAGAGAGACGGGAAGACAGACAGACAGAGAAGGAGAGAGGGAGAGAGAGAGAGAGAGAGAGAGAGAGAGAGAGAGAGAGAGAGAGAGAGAGAGAGAGACGGGAAGACAGACAGACAGAGAAGGAGAGAGAGAGAGAGAGAGACGGGAAGACAGACAGACAGAGAAGGAGAGAGGGAGAGAGAGAGAGAGAGAGAGAGAGAGAGAGAGAGAGAGAGAGAGAGAGACAGATGCAGTAAGAGTGCAGGCGCTATAAAGTTGCAGACAGTCTAACTGTGCAGACGCTGTAAGGACAGAAACATGATGGCTGGAGTTGAAGCTGAAAGCTACTGGTTGTTCCTCTCAGCTCTACAGGAGGACGGAGCACCAGCTGTTCCATCTGGAACCCGAAAGTGTTCCGCTGTCTCCACGGTAACACATAAGGAGGCCCCACTCATTGACAAGACAGTGAAATACAGTGTGAAAGAACAATAGAAAGAGAGAGAGAAAAAGCCCTGATGCACATGCATACACCAATCAGGCACAACATCATGACCACCTCCTTGTTTCTACCCTCACTGTCCATTTCATCAGCTCCACTTACTGTATAGCTGCACTCTGTAGTTCTACAGTTACAGACTGTAGTCCACCTGTTTCTCTGATACTCTGTTACCCTGTTCTTCAGTGGTCAGGACCCCCATGGACCCTCACAGAGCAGGTACTATTTGGGTGGTGGATCATTCTCAGCACTGCAGTAACGCTGACATGGTGGTGGTGTGTTAGTGTGCGTCGTGCTGGTCTGAGTGGATCAGACACAGCAGTGCTGCTGGAGGTTTAAACACTGTGTCCACTCACTGTCCACTCTATTAGACACTCCTACCTTGTCGGTCCACCTTGTAGATGTAAAGTCGGAGATGACAGCTCATCTGCTGCTGCACAGTTTGTGTTGGTCATCCTCTAGTCCTTCATCAGTGGTCACAGGATGCTGCCCACAGGATGCCGTTGGCTGGATATTTTTGGTTGGTGGACTGTTCTCAGTCCAGCAGTGACACTGAGGTGTTTATCAACTCCATATGAAACATCTTCAGAGTTTTGATTCCATCACTGCACACCATCCACACTTTAAAACTTTCAAACTTCGGCTGATTCTTAACCAAACCAGGACCTGAACGAGGGAGAAGGATCTGCAGTGGAAACTGACTTCAGTTTCATCAAATTCATCGTTCTCTGTGATAAGATTAGATTAGATTAAGGAGTGAAAGGAATCATCCTGAAAAGATGGTTATTCCTAGAGAGCGGACAAAAATAGGCCAGGCTAATACGATTACCTACGAATCAGATTATCCATCCGTCCTTTAATCAGAGCCGGGGCTGCCTAATGTTCCCTCTTCTCATTACATACGGTATGAATTATTTTGAAAGCTGTTTTATTACAAGTTGCAACAGATTTGTTGGCAACACAACAAAGCTAAATAAGAAACGTTCTTAATTTTAAAGTACATGAACCCCAAAATTCCCCAAATTCTTCTGGGATGGAAGTTTTTACAGTATTTTTGTATTTGGTCATTAGAAAGTCCTGCTGCTGCAGGAAGCTCCACCCATCTTGATGGTAAGATGGTCGGTAATGAAATCAGTATTATAAAATGGAAATTCCAGTCCTAAAATCTGATCTGCATTCGAAGCTGCAAAATCCATGATATACAAACACCTATGACCGCCTCACAACAACTGAACTGTGTGTCACTACGCCAAGGCACAAAAAAATCCCAAATGATCTTTTCTTAGCAATATTGTGCACTGCTAGGCTTCAGGATCAAAGTAATTAGATTCCTACATAGTGCACTTTGTAAGGAGCAGGGAGACGTTTGAGATTCAGCCCAGTGGGAGAAGAGAGGCACCGCTGGATTGGTGATAAATTTGACTTCCAAGAAAATGTTGGGAAACTGTGCAACATATAAATAAAAAATAAAAAAAACAATGATGTGCAAATCATATCAACCCCATATTTAATTGAAAATAGTACAAAAACTACATATCAAACATAGAAACTGAGAAGTTTGGTTGTTTTTTGAAAAATATTCGAATTTAATACCAACAGCAGGTTCCAAAAAAGTTGGGACGGGGTCAATAAAAGGCTGGTAAAGTTGTGAAATACTAAATAAAAACACCTGGTGGTTGATTGGCAACAGATCAGTGATATCATTGGGTATAAAAAGCATCCCAGAGAGACTGAGTCTTAGAAGTAAAGATGTAGAGGGGTTCACCACTCTGTGAAAGACTGCATGATCAAATTCATGGATAGCGCTTGTTGACATAAAATAGCAAAGATCTTTTGCTTTTCATTGTCTGCGGTACTTAATAAGATTAAAAGATTTAGAGAATCTGGAGAAATATCTGTATGTAAGGGACAAGGCCAAAAAACCGTATTGGCTGTCGGTGATCTTTGGGCCTCACTTTGGGCAGCACTGCATTAAAATTGGACATGATTCTGTGGAGGAAATCACTGCATGGGCTCAGAAACACTTCTGAAAACCACTGTCTGTGAAAACAGTTTGCCGCTGCACCAACAAATGCTAATTAAAATTCTTAAACACAGAGAAGAGAGCATATACAAACAGGAATCAGAAATCCTGCCACCTTCTTTGGGTCTGTAGCCCAGAGGACATAGTGTCCATGATTTCCAAAAAGAATTTCAAACTTTTCCACTTCCATTTTAAATGAGCTCGGGCCCAGAGAAAGTGGCAGCATTTCTGGATCCTATTTATAAGTCTTATCATTCTTTCAGAAATGCTCTTTTCTAGTTTGTTAACATTCCTACACACATTAACTGAGAGCTTCTTTGATCTTCAGTTTGTGAAATGAGTAGCAATTCACTTTTAACTGAGCAAGTTTTCTAATTCATAGACTGCATCGTAAAGTTTTTCGAGGTTATAGTTGCTCAGCTATGAAGGACCAACTGGGTGAACCAACAATAAGTCAGACCAGGGCTGCACAGCTAGTTAAGAATCGACCTCTCAGAGTTTTGATTTTGATACATTAAGGCTGTCCAGTAGGTTAATTATGGAGTCCCCGCCCCCTTCCAGGTCCCCCTGTATTTCGCACCTTGCATGTATGTTCAATAAAGTGTTCCAGGGTGAGAATCTTCAGTCATTTAAAATTGTGGCCTGAATGAATGAATGACATCACGCAAGCCCTGCTAATGTGTTTACATTGGCTAATATTTGTAAAGGAAACATGAACATGTTGAAGCTGAAAGCGGAGAGGCCTCCAGAGCCGCTGGCCGCAGGGAGGGTCTTTCATCTGTTTAATACAGCCTGACCCTCTGCAGGGATTAACCGCAAAATTACCATATCAGCCTAGTGATTAGGATGGCCAAATTTAAAGAGCTGATTAGCAGGCCTGGAGTGTTTGCACCTTCCTGCGTGCTCATGTGCTAAACGCCCAGTCAATCACACATGCTGTCAATAAGGATTTAAGTGGACAGGCAGCCATGGTGGTTAAAAAAATTGGATTTGTTTTTAATGTTTTATTCATCCATAGCAGTGTATGCAGCATAGCCTAGGGCCATACTCGAGAAAAAATGACTTGAAATATAAAAGTAGCAGCTCAACTACTTAAGAAAAGAACTGCTTAAGAACGAAGACGTCCTGAGCACGTCCAGCATCGGCCAGCATAGCAGGTGAAGTTTGCATAGCAGTATTACTGTCTTTAGGATCTGTTTGCTCTAAAATAAAATGCTAATGGTAATGTAAAAGGTGTGACCAATCACAAAGGAGTATAGATGCTAAACTAATGGAATTAAATTAAATATTGAACTGAGAATTTTACATTCAAGCAAATTCCTCCACATCTTTGTATGAGATAGCAGTGAGAAATAATTCATCAAATTACACCATGCTTTTGTTATCACTGCTGATACTGGTGACTTTATGAAAACCCTGGTGAGCAAACGTGCCTTTACTTGTTGTATCTATCTTTAATTAGATACACTGCATCTCTTAAACTCACACATTCATGGCAAGATGCGTGACTGTTGAAGCTAAGCATGCTCATGTTAAACATGTACCATTCATTTCTGCATAGCAGATTTAAGTGCTGTGCAAAATAGTTTATAATGAATCATTAAAGACCCACATGGACAGTAGTTGCCTTTGGGTCCAGGCTTCTATTCTTCAGTCCTACAACTTAAGAATAATGAAGTTCATCTCCAGTTTGCTTTGCTTTTTATGTAGTTCCCAAATAATCGAGCTCAGGATGTAATACGCTTAGGACTTTAAGGGGTTAGCCCTTTAACATCATAGTTATTGGAAGCATGCTGTAATTTTACATGAATTATTCCCAATTGGGTAGCTTGCTCAGTCCAGTAGATGAATTTTGTGGGAAGTGCAGAATCTAAAGAATTAAATTTGATAAAGATATTGCTGTGTGTGTGCTTCTTGCTGGTGTGCTTAAGTGCCCCAGTTCATAATTTGTGTAAGTTAACTAAAGGCTAAAGTTTGTAAAATGAACTTAAAGTTGCCTTGATAAAGCCATTGCTATGCATCTCAGTTGATTGCTGAGGAGTTGCAAGGCCACTGTTTTGGAATCCAGGTTGTTGCTAAGGTGTTGTTAAGCTGTTGGTATGGTACACCAGGTGGTTGCTAAGGTTATGCCAGGCCATTGCTATGAAATTCTCAAGCAGTTCCTAAGGTTTTGCTGGGCCATTGCTATGGAAGCCCAGTCGGTTGCTAAGGTGTTGCTAGGCCATTGCTTTGGCATTCCAGGCTGTTGCTAAGGTGTTGCTGTGCCATTGCTCTGGGATCCAGGTGGTTGCAAATGTTGCTAAGGTTATGCTGGGCCATTGCTATGAAATTCCCAGACAGTTACTAAGGTGATGCCGGGCCATTGCTATGGACTCCCAGTCGGTTGGTCAGGTGTTTCTAGGCCATTGCTTTGGCCTCCCAGGCTGTTGCTATGGTATTGCTGGGCCATTGCTTTGGGATCCAGGTGGTTTCAAATGTTGTTAAGGTTATGCCGGGCCATTGCTATTGTAAGCCAGGTGGTTGCTAAGGTTATGCTAGCACATTCCTATGGTGGTTCATAAGGTGTTATGTGTCCATTGCTATGGAATTCCATGTGGTTGGAAAGGTTGTGCTAGGCTGTCGCTATGGGATCCCAGGTGGTTTCTAATAGGTGTGTATAGTATGTTCTAATGTAGGAGTCTGGATGTGATGCAACGAGGGTCAACATTCTTCCATTCAATTTCTATGGGCATTGCACACTTGTATGAACACTATGGAAATTATGCATATGATCGGTCCCAAAAGCATAAGGGCAATATTCCCATCTAGGCACTATGATCCTGCAAAGTTTCATAGTTCAAGCTTGAAAACTGTGGCCTGTGAAAAACTAAAAGAAAACTAAAATAATGAACAGTAAGTTGGCTTTGTTAACTTAAAAACATGACCGTCTGAAAAAAGCTAAGATTTTCTTTTAACACTGCTCAGTTATTTAGCACAATTAATATAAACAATATACTTAACCACTTTGTGTAATGATGATTACTGCACACATTAACTTCCCTGATCGTTTAATGCAACTGTTGAGGCCTGCACAAATTCATTCATTTTAATGAACTCAGCCCTCAAATCTAAGTACCTTTTCCATTTAAACTGCATTTTCCCAATGCCATGGAGTGGCCCTGCATGGTGTAGCACTTTGCATGCTCTAGCACTATTAATTCACCTCATGATGGGCTTGAAAATTAGCTTATGAGTTTAATCAGGTGCATAAGAGCAGCACTAATCTGCAGTGGATGCTCCAGGATTTTGGCCAAAAGCACTCGGACCGAGCTCGTTTCAGCAGGAAAAGAAAGGCTCTGCTTCTTTTCATGCTAAGATGTGAACAAACAATCCCCTCTGCCCCCCCAGCATGTCTTCCCGATTACTTAAAGAGTGATTAGGCATGGCCTGAATAATGCATGCTGGGATGCGGGGGGTGGGGGGCAGACTCTCTGTTGACCGGCGATAAATCAGCGCTTTATTACGGCCGCTCCCAGTGTTAAAGAGGCTATAAGTGAGTCGTCACTAAGACAGCAATAAATACGCACAGAGGATCAGCGCGGATCCTGTCTGCATGCGGCGTAGTGCGCCCGCTCTGGTGGCTACAGGGAGCACCGTAATCCCCGGTAGCTCGTCCTGACATTTAGATTATTGATCCTGTTTTAAAGCCAGGGGATGCTGAGCACTTCTGTTCTGAGTTGAAATGTATTAAAGGGCCAATATCATCCAAAAAAGTCCTTGCTTTTTCAAAATAAGACTTTGAAGTGGTATGTAAACAAGGGCAAAGTGTACCATTCAGTCCCCAGTCCATAAACTTTGCATATGGAAACCAAGCTGCTAAACTGTGAATTCAACATTGTTGTGATGTCACAACCAGGGATTATGTTGCAGGAGTCTAGGGTGGTGGTAAGAAAGATAAAAACACCTCTTGTGTAAAGCTGCCTAAATCAGCTTCTCTATAGATGATGTGCTGTTCGTTCTATGCATATATCACAATGTAAAGCAAGACAAAATATATTTTTTAAAAAAAGGTGATATTCAAAATTTCTGTACCTTTTAACCCTCTACTGAGAGCAATTTAAAAATATATATTTGATTGACTTTTCTTTCATAAAATGGACCTGATCAAAGGTGTGTTCCCTAAAGTGGTGACAGCTGGCTTGTGATGGGTCAAACCCATTCCACTGTTGCACATTGTTGCTTCTAGGCAACAAGCATATTTCTGTAAATTCTCATAATAAAAAAATGATACTGAATGTTTAAAAATATGTTTAAAAGTGACCACTATGAGATGTGACCAGGAACGTGCTTTTTGTTGACATACTTAAACTTTCCTTTATTGTTAAGCCTGTCGTTGTCTTATAATACAGATAATGTTATTGTAAAGTAAAGAAAATGGGTTTGTTGCCCTGAGGCAACATTGTGCAATAAAGGGTTAATTTTGACCACTGGTCACTACCATGAACTATTTAACACATGTGTGCTAAATCAGCTTAGCAGTTTAGCCCTGTCCATTCTTGGTGAAGTGGAGTGTTGTTCCTGCAGACAAGCAGTAGTCACTGGAATGGGGAAACGATTAAACGTTGTGCTGTTCATGGCTGTCGGAAAGCAAATGCATCATTACAGCCAAAGTGTGTCTTAAAGGTAACAGAAACACATTTTTTTGTAAAGGATAAATAGAGACTGGAAAACACAAACACACACACACACACACACACACATCTTCTAAGCTGCTTATCCTTCTGGGTTGCAGGGGGAGCTGGAGCCTATCCCAGCAGTCATTGGGTAGAAGGCAAGATACACCCTGGACAGGTCACCAGTCCATTACAGGGAGACTGAAAAACAGCCATGTTAAACCTTTTTGGTACATAAAACAACAGAAACATTATAATTGGACCTCAGGCCAAAATAATAAACGTAGAATTTGTGCCCTTTAAAAGTTTGGTGAGCCATGTGACCTAAAGCTGTTTTTCCAATGCTGTGAAAGCTCTTTGGGGGTGCAGGGGGTTAATAGAGTTGTGCTGGCAGTTTGTTGGTAAGAGCTTTAGTGGTCTATGGAATCCAGAGATCTTCTGATGCTTTGAAACACAAGTTTGTCTGACTCTGACCTCCACAGATTTAGTGACCCTTCCCATAATGCCTCAGCCTCACGCTTATAAATGTTGGAGTGTCCTGTTTTCTCTCCGTGTCTGCGCTGTGATAAAAAACTTTAAAAACAGACGCGAGTGAAACCTGATTCAGCGTTTTACTGTGTACAGATGGACTGTGTAAAGTGAACTGTGTAAAGTGGACTGAACAGAGTGAGCTGGGTAAAGATGGAGAGTGTAAAAACAGACTGTGAAAAGATGAACCATAAAGATGAGCTGTTAACAGATGGTCTGTGTAAAGGGACTAGAAAGATGAGCTGTGAATAGAGGGTCTGTGTAACGTGACTGCAAAGAAAGGGAACTATATACAGATGGACTATGTAAAGTGAGCTGTATTATAAATGGACTGTGTGAAGTCACTGTGTAAGGATAAACCGTGTAAAGTTAGTTGAGCAAAGATGAATAAATATGAGCTGTGAAAGGATGGACTGTGTAAAGATGAACTGTGTGAAGTAAAGCTGTTAAGATAGACTGAGTATAATAAACTGTGTAAAGACTATATAAAGTGACTGGGTGAAGATAGACTGTAAACTTGAGCTGTAAAAAGACTAAGTGTAAAGTAAGCAGTGCTTATAATGGACCATTTAAAATTAGATGTGTAAAGATGGACTGTATAAGTGAGACGTGTAAAAATGGACTGTGTAAAGTAACTGGTGTAAATACAGACCATGCAACGTGAGCTGAGTAAAGATGGACTGTGTAAAGTAACTGGTGTAAATACAGACCATGCAACGTGAGCTGAGTAAAGATGGACTGTGTAAAGTAACTGGTGTAAATACAGACCATGCAACGTGAGCTGAGTAAAGATGGACTGTAAAGTAATTGGTGTAAATACAGACAATGCAACGTGAGCTGAGTAAAGATGGACTGTAAAGTAATTGGTGTAAATACAGACAATGCAACGTGAGCTGAGTAAAGATGGACTGTGTAAAGTAATTGGTGTAAATACAGACCATGCAACGTGAGCTGAGTAAAGATGGACTGTGTAAAGTAATTGGTGTAAATACAGACCATGCAACGTGAGCTGAGTAAAGATGGACTGTGTAAAGTAATTGGTGTAAATACAGACGATGCAACGTGAGCTGAGTAAAGACGGACTGTGTAAAGTAATTGGTGTAAATACAGACAATGCAACGTGAGCTGAGTAAAGATGGACTGTGTAAAGTAATTGGTGTAAATACAGACCATGCAACGTGAGCTGAGTAAAGATGGACTGTGTAAAGTAATTGGTGTAAATACAGACGATGCAACGTGAGCTGAGTAAAGACGGACTGTGTAAAGTAATTGGTGTAAATACAGACCATGCAACGTGAGCTGAGTAAAGATGGACTGTGTAAAGTAATTGGTGTAAATACAGACGATGCAACGTGAGCTGAGTAAAGACGGACTGTGTAAAGTAACTGGTGTAAATACAGACCATGCAACGTGAGCTGAGTAAAGATGGACTGTGTAAAGTAACTGGTGTAAATACAGACCATGCAACGTGAGCTGAGTAAAGACGGACTGTGTAAAGTAACTGGTGTAAATACAGACCATGCAACGTGAGCTGAGTAAAGATGGACTGTGTAAAGTAACTGGTGTAAATACAGACCATGCAACGTGAGCTGAGTAAAGACGGACTGTGTAAAGTAACTGGTGTAAATACAGACCATGCAACGTGAGCTGAGTAAAGACGGACTGTGTAAAGTAACTGGTGTAAATACAGACCATGCAACGTGAGCTGAGTAAAGATGGACTGTGTAAAGTAATTGGTGTAAATACAGACCATGCAACGTGAGCTGAGTAAAGATGGACTGTGTAAAGTAACTGGTGTAAATACAGACCATGCAACGTGAGCTGAGTAAAGACGGACTGTGTAAAGTAACTGGTGTAAATACAGACCATGCAACGTGAGCTGAGTAAAGACGGACTGTGTAAAGTAACTGGTGTAAATACAGACCATGCAACGTGAGCTGAGTAAAGACGGACTGTGTAAAGTAACTGGTGTAAATACAGACCATGCAACGTGAGCTGAGTAAAGACGGACTGTGTAAAGTAACTGGTGTAAATACAGACCATGCAACGTGAGCTGAGTAAAGACGGACTGTGTAAAGTAACTGGTGTAAATACAGACCATGCAACGTGAGCTGAGTAAAGACGGACTGTGTAAAGTAACTGGTGTAAATACAGACCATGCAACGTGAGCTGAGTAAAGATGGACTGTGTAAAGCTGTGTATTGTTGGAAAAGTAGGTCAGTGTAAAAGCCGATTTGAGGTTTGAATTTGCGTAAAATTTTTGAAAAAGGTTTAATTGAAACTGAAACGTTTTACGTTGAACAGCCAAAGCATTCTTAGAAAGCAGCTCTCAAAATTGAAACCCGCAGATCCTTCAGAGCGAGAGAGTGAGAGAGAGCATTATTATTGAAGGCCTGTCTGGTTTTCCAGTAGAGAAAGCTGGAGATCCTCAGTGTGCCTGACTGGAGATGTGATGTGATGCGTATTGTCATGGCCGGTATTAATGAAAATGTATTTTTAACCTTGCTGAGCTCTCTCTTTCTCTCCCTCACTCACTCACTCAAAAATAAAGCAGGAACATCTGCTGCTGAGTGGATTAAAGAGGACAAGGAAAGACTTTTTGCATCAATTATTGATGGGATTTGAAAATAATGCTGCAGGAAATAAATATTTACTTGCCTGGTGGTGTACCTGGACTTTCAGACACCAATCACTGACCTACATGGAAAACCTAGCATGAAAATCTGAACCAGTCTGAGCACTACAGCATCTTCTGACATGCGGAAACGGCACGTCTTCTGCGTTCCTCACAGGTGCTGTGCAGCCTTGCAAAGGCAGGAATCTGATTTCCTGAGTGCTGCCCTGCGCTGCATTTCAGTTTACTGTTCTCATAATGACTCATTACGCAAAAGGACAAAAAGAAAAAGAATGCAGGAACAAAACTTCTTCATCAGGCTAAAAACAGCTCCATTATTACTTTACAAACTTTCTTCTGGTACCATTATTATTTTCCTAAAAACTTTTTTATAAAGAAGTTTCTTTATTCTTGGTGTAACTTTCCGGACTCTAATTGGCGTCTGATGTGCAGTAACTTGGCGAGTTTGTGTGTGTGTGTGTGTGTGTGTGTGTGTGTGTGTGTGTGTGTGTGTGTGTGTGTGTGAGTGTGTGTGTCATTAAAACTGCAAAAGACATTCTGAGATGAGACGAGCTCTCATTAAAAATGAAAATCGTAAAAATTCTCATTTTGTCCCTGAAAACATTAACCGCAGCATGTCCTTATCAATAATTTATTCTGGCTCGCTTTCAGGCCCTAAAATCTGTGTTGAGTGTAAAACTATGAAACGGCACGTATGTAAGATAATCTGCTGTTCTGGCATTAGCGTGTAGGAGCATGCACGCTAACTGTATCCATTACATCAATTTACCGGCAACAATTACTGTTTACAAACCGTTTTTAATCTTTTAATTTCTTTTCCGTATTTCTAATGCACAGCTCACGTATACTCACGTGCAGCCACTGCTGCCTGAAGAACATCAGTTCTGCTACATTATGTAGAATAACATAAAAATACAGGCAAGCACCGCAGATCTTCTCAGCATCTGGCAGCAAACGCTTATATACTCATGTTAATTGTGCATATTGAACACAACGATCTTGCTATTTTTACAGCAGTGTGGTACTGTTTATCAGACACACCATGAACTGAACATTACAGTGGTTAAAGTAAAAGTACTAAAGTATTTACCTTCAAATGTACTTAAGTATAAAGTAAAAGTACTAAAAGAGTAATTCTGGCTCTGATGTCCTGTTATCATTTTTATAACCAGACTGGCTTCATGAACTCATTGTGTTTTGGGTTATGTACAAAATGCCAAAATGTGTAGAAAAATAAAGGTTTCTGAATGGTTCTTAGTTTACATGCACAGTTCTAGGAAAAGCTATAATTGGTATGGAAACTTTACATCAGGTGGGGGTTCTTTAAACTGGACATCAATCCAGATAACCCATTATGCTGAGAAACTGGCCAACACTTTATTGGATGGTCCACTTTAGATGCTTTGTAGATACTTCATTTACTTTTAGTTTACATGCAACTAAATTGACCATAATTACTCTAAACCTGGTTCTAATCCTAACTTATCTAATCCTAGTTTCCATGTTTACAATCAATTGAGTTTCAGCAGATAGTTTGTTAACAATTTGACCATATGTAGATAATCTACAATGGGCTATAGTGGACTATCCAAATAGAATGAGACTGGAGGCTGCCCCCCTAGATCATGCCCCCCCCCCCCCCACCCCCACCCGTAGGAAGGTGTAGCTGCGTGGCTGAATCAGTAAAAGTAGTTCAGTCAACAAGTTTCACCTCAAAGCAACATGAAGTGTAATTTCCCTAAAACCACTAACGTCCTAATGAGGCAGTGAAGTGAGGCAGTTATATAAATATATATCAGAGGCTCTCGCTCAGCCGCGTCACGCCGCATTCAGCTCAGCTCATTAGCATGCGCAGATTCTCCCGCATTAATCCAGGGCTTTCTTTCACCTCCCGACTGCTAACAATGTTCAGCCTCTCCGCCGCTCAAAGAGATTTGGTTATGGCTGGAGGACCACATCATGTTCCCTTAAAGAGCTGCTTTCTTTCTCTTTTTTTCTTTCTCTTTCTCTTTTTTTCTTTCTCTTTTTCTTTTTTTCTTTCTCTTTTCCTTTTTTTTTCTGAAACGGCGATATCCAGCGAGAGGCTACCCCGGGAATTCATCCGCAATTACCAGCGGGCCGTCTGCAATTTTCCTCGGGAAAACAGTAATCATCCTGTGTGATCCTTACACTGTGAGAGAGAGAGGCCCGCCTACAGAGAGAGAGAGAGAGAGAGAGAGAGAGAGAGAGAGAGAGAGAGAGAGAGAGAGAGAGAGAGCGACAGAGATAGAGAGAGAGAGAGAGAGAGAGCAACAGAGATAGAGAGAGAGAGAGAGAGAGAGAGAGAGAGAGGGGGAGTAAGAGAGAGAGAGAGAGAGAGAGTGGAAGGATAGAGAGAGAAGGAGGGAAAAAGACAGAATAAGAGAGAAAGAGAAGGAAGGAGAGACAGAAGGAGAGAAGAAAGAGTGATAGGGTCAGAGAGAGTAAGGAAGAGGTCGAGAGAGAGAGGAGAAAGGTGAAAGAGAGGAAGGAGAAGAAGAAAAGAAGAGAGAAGCGTTGAGATGGGAATGGACACAAAAAGAGAGAACAAGTCAGAGAAAGGAGAGGAAGCGCAAAGAAAGAAAGAAAGAAAGAAAGAACGAAAGAAGTGATTGAGGGGAGAGAACAGGATAGACAAGGAGAACAAGAAAGGGACAAAGAAGAGAGACAGTGAAAGGAGGAAAAAAGAAAGGAGATAGTAGTGAATGAATAGGTGCTAGAGATGGAGAGATGAAGGAAAGCGAGAGATAAAAGGGGAGGATTAGAGAGAGAAAGAGAGAGAAAAGAGGGAAGAATGTGATAGAAGGCTGGATGAGAAGGAGACATTGAGGGTGTTGGTGAATGAGAGAGAGAAAGAGTGATCGAGAAAGCAGGAGTGAGAGAGGGAGTGAGAAAGTGACAGAGAGAGAGAGAGAAAGAGGAAAAGGAAGAGAAAGAGCGAGGGAGGGAAAGGTGGAAGAGAAAGGGAGGAGTAGAGTGAGGGAGTGGGCGTGCGATGCTTAGTTAGCAGAAGGAAGCTGATTTAGTTGCCCTTCAGCGGAAACACAGCACGGCGCCCAGCTCGCTGCTCCAGAGCCACGGCCACCCTGCACCGTCCACTCAGCGTCCAGAGCGCTTAGCCGGTCAGCCGGAGGAACAGTACGCTCAGTGGGCAACCTGTTGGCTGAGTTAAAGGGAAATTCCACCCATTTTTCAAAATGTCAGCGGTTGAGATGTAAACAGAGTGGTCCAGAGTGGTTTAGGTTGCTTTACAGTGGCGGTGATGGGAACCAGGGGTCACCATGACAACAGCACAGATATAGACATTTTATTTACTATGGAAAACCATCAGCGAACCTACACACATCTTCTGAGTTTTTAAATGTAATATTAATGGTGGCAAAATAGTCACAAATCTGAAAATGTGCATTTCCTTTGGGGACTATTTTGCCTCATAACACCGTGCATACACCCCTCTTCTCCCTCTTCTCTGAATGACTACATTTTAGTTCAAAAACCTTCTGAGAACTATCATAAAATCATGTTTCGGGCATCAGATTCATAACCATTATCATGTAATCATTTTCTGAGAGAGAGCTTTTAGAGTCTTTAAACTCTTCAGATGTCTGGTTCCTATCACCACCCTCTATCACCACCACTCTAACTTGATAAGATTCTTGAGAAACAAAATGCTCCAATGACTTTGTTTACATTTTAATGTTGCAATTATGCAATAATGTTAAACATAAAGGTGGATTTCCATTGATTTTTGCAGTGGGGAAGCCTCAGGGCATAAACACTTTTGTGAAAGCAAAAGAGAAATACAGGTCTGTCATTTTATTTATTTATTTAATTAATTTTTTGCTAGAATCGTCATGTTTGTTGTATTAAAATAAGCAATTTGTACGATTTTTTAGTTCAAAGCATTCCAAAATAAACTAAAATCATTAACAGAATGTGAAGAAATTACAGTTGTGGTGTTATATCAAAGATGTCTATGTGTCGTGCTATGAAGATCTCGACTGAAGTTGGCGTGCTAACCAGCTAGCCCTGGCCTGTCCTGCCTCATAATACCACTTAGTACCTCAAGAGGTGACAGTGAGTCAGTGTAGTGTCAAGTCTGCCATTAGTCTAGCATGAGAGGATGTAACATGGCCGCTCCTGGAAAGAAAGAAAAGAAATTATATAAACAGAAGCAAAACAAGAGTTAGCATTGGTGTTGCGCAACATTTCTTCTAGACTGGTAAGGATAAAGGAGGTCCTCACAGAGGGACTGTGCATGAATTGGATGAGTTGTGTCATAATATGGGTTAAATTTTTCAAACTTTTAATGGAAAATTATCCGGTCAGGATCTAATTTCTATGGAGCCCTGCTAGTGACATCCCATAGATCCTCTTGAGGATCTCCTTTGATCTGTAACGGGAAAATATTTGTGAGGAAAAATGTCACTCTTTTCCTTCTGGAAGTTCTAAACATCGCCAAAGAACTTGTAGAGAGAATTTCCACAGGTAAACACACAGGTAGGTTTTCTTTGCTTTTTGAGTGAAATACAAACGTCTATTGCCTAAAATTAAAGGTAAATTTTAGCTGTTTAGCTCAACTCATTCATTGAGGACTTGCTTGTGGGCGCCCTCTGGTGTTTTGCAGTCCTGTTTTTGATATAACAAGGGAAATAGGAAGTGATCAGGCTCCTCATTAACCAGCTCTGATGTTGTTACATACGACATTACAACATATAAGTTACATTCAAATGTAATGTCTTTTAAAAAGCTTCCACATTTAGTCTAGGACTGCCAAACGTGTTGAACCATTCTTAGCTCAGTGCTAACAATGTACTATAATCCCATACGATGCGCTAACAGGCATTAGCAGTATAGTAGAGCTGGGTCCTCTTTTTAATGGCCACAGTTTTTGAGTTGTAACTGAAGGCCTAGCTCTGAGAGTCTCAGTGTGGGCTCTTTACCTGTCCAAAAGTCCAGCAGACACTTGAGTTAAAAGTGTGTAAGACAGGCTGGAAACACACCCTGTATTTATGGCAGAGTTGTGTAGCTTCTGAGTATCTGTGCTGTCTCACCTGTGAGGGCTGCTTTTAGTGCTGAGCAACACGCAGAACCACTGCACTGTGATTACAGGCTTTTAGATCATTCTGGCTCAGCAGGGCCCACAAAACAGCCCAGCTGTGGATAAAGACGGCCACGTTGTCAACAACATGGCACTGAAACACAGAGCAGAAGTGATCTGTGTGGACTTAAACACTGCACCAGGTCTTACTAGCCAGCTTTCATCACGCTCAAATTCCTGAGCTTAGAAGTCGCTGATATTGCTGGTAACAGCAGGAGCACGTTGACTTATTTCTCATACGTAGACGGGAAGTTGAGGAATTCTATTAAAAATGCAGATTCTGAACTTTTAATCAGTACTACAGCTGTAAAAACTAGTGACAATGCTGATTAGTTATCTCCAATTTACTTTAACCTCTTATTCTACAGGGTACAGTGTATCACAAAAGTGAGTACACCCTCACATTTCTGCAGATATTTATCTTTTCATGGGACAACACTGACAAAATGACACTTTGACACAACGAAAAGTCGTCTGTGTGCAGCTTAAATAACAGTGTAAATTTATTCTTCCCTCAAAATAACTCAATATACAGCTATTAATGTCTAAACCACTGGCAACAAAAGTGACTACACCCTAAGAGGCTACACCCCTATTATTATTAAATGTGAGGGGTGTACTCACTTTTGTGATACACTGTATATTTCCGTTTGTCCATCTGAATTTCCGTGACTAAATCATAAGGCAAATTATTCGGTACCTGCATGAAATAAATGTAATTTTTTATTTTATTTATTTTTTGTAAAAGCTCCCCTCAAATGTGTTTTTTGATCACCACATATTACTGCATGCTTACAATTTACTGCTGAAAGCCCAAAATCTCCGACGCTCTTTGTGTTATTTCATAAAAGTGATGTTTCCAGAGCAGATCACTGAAGAGACGCCGTCTGTTTATAGTTTATAGCCCAGATTTATGGTAAAATGGGTCGACTTTCAGTAGAACAGCTTCTTTTATTATAAGGGTTTAAAATGACATCACCGTCTATTTGGCTGGAAGAGGTGGAAAAGTTTAAGGAAAATTAATCACATTGGCATTATGACTGATTGTAATGCCCAACTCAACCTCTAGGTTGATATGGCTTATCCAAAAATGGCACAATAATATTCTATAATGTTCATATGACAAACGTGGTCATTTTGACAGATTGTAGTACACTACATGAGGTCTAGGGGGCAATATGGCTCATTTAAAATGTGCTCAATAATGTTCTATGATGTTCATATGATGAATGTGGTCAATTTCACAGACTGTAATGCTCTTTTTCAAAAAAAAAAAGCTGTATAGTGATGTATAAAGTTAATACGGCATCTGCTGTCATTCTGACAGACTGCAATACACTACAGGAAGAGCAGGGGGCGATGTGGCTTCTACTGTTTCATTAAAAAGAGTGCTAGAATGCCGTATAAGGTTAATATGGCATCTGCTGTCATTCTGACAGACTGTAATACACTACAGGAAGAGCAGGGGGCGATGTGGCTTCTACCATTTCATTAAAAAGAGTGCTAGAATGCCGTATAAGGTTAATATGGCATCTGCTGTCATTCTGACAGACTGTAATACACTATATTACAGTCTTGTTTGAATTTTTAATCTTAATCTGAGATTTTTTTGGGACAACAAGAAGTTACTAAATGATCAGCAATATATTGTAATTAGTTCCAAT
The DNA here is from genome assembly GCF_015220715.1 of Pygocentrus nattereri. Classification (NCBI taxonomy): domain Eukaryota; kingdom Metazoa; phylum Chordata; class Actinopteri; order Characiformes; family Serrasalmidae; genus Pygocentrus; species Pygocentrus nattereri. Next base: position 42,643,016 of record NC_051217.1, read on the forward strand.
AGGAATAGATTCTGTTACCACTTTTGAAATAAATTCTTAGTTAGTTAAAGCCTAAGAACTTATAAAGTAGCAGATTCATCCGAGAATCATTTGATAAACAAATTGCTTTTATATCTTTTAAACATTCATTCCAAACTTTTAAATGGTAGAGTATGTAAATCAAATGTGAATGTAATTATGCAACTATATAATTATTTAATTACAGTAGAGCAAAATGACAGTAACAGCTAGAGTTCAGAGAGTTTCACTAAAATGACATCATTCATCCTCAGCAAAGCTGAGATGTCTAGTAGAACTAACCGTTTCTAAAGCTGGAGCACGTGATGAGGACACAGCATGAAAGCTCAGAGAATCTGCAGAGCGGTCAGACACCTCAAAGAAGCTGAATTTCTTATTAAGTGCTGACCTGCTTGGCCTTTTGCTCACTTTTTCGCGACTCGGTCAGGCCCCCTGGCCCATGACTGACAGCCCTGTGCTGTGCAGCGTTCCTGCACTCAGCTTAAGTAGCACAGCTCTTACACCTGCGGTCTGAGAATGTGTGTGCGTGTCCAACTCCACTAATGAGCCCCGAGATGCCCCGAAAAGCCATTGGCGTAACTCCGGAATAAATGAATACCCTTTCTCCAGTTTCATAACAGCTTCATTCGGCATCTCCTCTGGCCGCATCTCATCCGGCGTGCTCCCCCGGGTCCAGAGTGGCCGCGAAATTTCCTCAGGATGCAAAAAGACGCCAATAATGAGAACGATTCGGAGCTGACTGGAACAGGTTAGCGTTTTACCGATTAGCATTTTAATAAGACGACCACGGTGGGGCGCATGCTGGTGACCTCACAGGTGACAGTCGCACTATGTAAATGATTAATTATCCCGAGTATATCGAGATGGCACGCTTGTTAGCAGGACGGACGAGGCCCCCGCCTGCCTGCAATCACGTTGATGTTATCTCCTTCATTTTTTTTTCCCCCTTTTTAGTCACCGCTAGCCGCCGGACGGCCCGAGCCGCAGCAATTAAGACAGAATTAATGAGATTTCTGGAGGTTACGTTAAAGAACAAAGTACAGCAAGCCGCTCCATTAAGAGACGCAATAGCTGTGCTTCGGTAAGTCATTAACACCCTGCAGGGTGACATCCACAGCAAAGCATTGTGGGTTTACGGTGAGGTGGCCAATGGGATGAGACTCATTAGTGCTACTCTGTTGTGTGCTTTAAGTCTGTGCAAAGTACAAAGAAGGCGAGTTAACAAAGTTTGGGAAGTTACACGCTAATGAACGGGGACCTTTAAGGGATTACAGTGATCCGTAGTAGCCAATTACACCTCTGTAAAGCTTTACAGTGCGGTCCCCTGAGATTATTTCCATGACATAATGAGCGTTTTTATGCTAGCACTACAGATTTCTACAACAAAAGGTGTAAACACATGAAAAAAGAATACCTGTGGTGCCATGAAAAAGCATTCCCCTCCCTCTTCTTGATTCTTTCCATTTTTGATCACTGAAGGAAAAAGAATATCCAACGCCAAACTGGAAATTCCTGTTGAATCTAAGTAGCACATAAAATAGAATCTTTCCAGCAATGTGAAGGCGCCTAAAGGTCCAAGGTAAACAGTAAAAGTCTGGAAAAATAGTTACAAAACCATTTCTATGGCTTTGGCACTCCTGTGAACCACAGTCACAGCCTTTATCTCTCAGTAGAGAACAGTAATGAAGCTTACCAGAAGGCTGGCCTACTAAAATTCCCGCAAGATCACAGCAACGACTCCTTCTGTAAGCCTCAAAAGAACCCAGACGAACATGTAGGCCTCACTTGCCTCTGACAAGGTACTCCAAGAACTCCAAGGCATAAACCATTGATAACCAAAAGCTTATCTCACATTTGACAAAAAACACCTTCTCTGGATTCAAAAGTGCTAGACATTCCGTTCCATCAAATGTAAAGCTAACACAGCGAACATCATACCAACAGTGAAACATGGTGGTGGTAGTGTGATGGTAAAAACTAACAGAACCATGAGTTCTGCTCTCTAATAGAAAATCCTGAGAATTTCTGATCATCATTCTCAATTGAATTAAAGCAATTCTGCAAAGAAGAGTGGGACAGAATTCCTCCACAGCAATGGGACGGATGGATCTTCCGTTTTAGGAAGCGTTTGATTGCAGTAGTTGCTACATATATTGCTGATAGATGTGGTGCAAAACTTATTGCCTTTAATAAATGAAACGATCATTTAAAATGTTTAGTTTCCTCCATTTGCCCTGCGATGGACTGGCGACCTGTCCAGGGTGTATCTAGCCTTCCGCCCGATGACCGCTGGGATAGGCTCCAGCACCCCCCCGCGACCCTGACGGGGAAGCGGCTTAGAAAATGGATGGATGGATGGATGGATGGATGTTTCCTCCATTTTGTGTACGGATATGAAACCTTTTAATGTGACAAAGGAAACCAGGAGGGGGCAAAAACTGTTTTTTAATGCTGCTTTATCATCAAGTGGCTGGGAGATTTTTTGACCACAGTGACCAGTGGTAAATGAGTGAGACCCACCGCCTCAGCCTTGGAAATGTCCAAGTACCTTCTCGCGCTTTCTCTGACTCATGAGCTAATTAGTCACTGAACCAGCAGAGGAACATCTCCGCCTGTCATTTTCTTTTTCTTAAATGGAACATTCGTGTCCGTGCTCCCTTCCTCCCAACACCACTTGTTGTCATTCCCCCGGATACTTCGACCAGTTTGGCAAACAACTGAACACCATGCTTATTTACTTCAGTGACAGCAGCCATAGCCAAAGGGACCAGGGTACAGCAAGAGAGAGAGAGAGAGAGAGAGAGAGAGAGAGACAGAGAGAGGGGAGGGTGGGGGGCTCAACCGTAACTGACATTTAGTTTGTGAAAGCAACATTAGATTTAATCTGTGTTTCTGTGCTTGACACCAGGGCAAAGCGTCCTAATTGCCAGGCGTGTTATGAATCCTTTATAATTTAATCCATGCTGCTGTAGGTGAGATTAGATGACAAATGTGCCCCCCGTGTTTCCTGACCAGGAGAGACCTGTAGTTCTGGAGAGGATTCTATAATGGTGCGTTCTTCTCTATTAGAAAACACAGACAGACGGCAAAGTGTGGTGATATATTCAGTTGGGCCGACTGCACCATATGGTGGTTTAGTGTCAGTTGCCTTGTTCTATATATTTTAGTGGGGATTCAGTTTTGTTGTTTTAAATTGATGAAAATGCTAAATTAAAGCTGACATTCTGCAGCTTGGCTCAAATTAAATATGCTGGAGCAGAGAGCCAAACAACAACAACAAATGGCCACTGTCCACTGTCCAGTACACGTATAAACCAGCAGAAATACAAGACAATATCTTGGAAATAGATGAGTTAGATATCTAGATATCTAGATAGATATATAGATAGATAGATATTCATCCATCCGTCCATCCTTTGGTCTATGATTCATCAGATCAGACAGGTAGGTAGACAGAGAGACAGACCGACATACGTAGATAGATAGACCAAAGGATAGATAGACAGACACTTGGACATTTCAAGGTTCTAATGGAAGAAACCACAGGAGCTAAAGATCTATGGAAACTCTAGATCCAGACAGAGGACCAGAGGACCAATAATGGAAGGAAACTGAGAAGTAACAAGGTTTGATGGAGGAACTAAATAGAACAGGGAACCTAAGGTAGACCCACTGGTGAGGGGAATCTTTGAAGAGCTGAAGTGTGGAACCTGAATGCTGTGCTGTGTCATCTCACAAGTTTTATAATGCATTATGGGAAGTGGTTTTATCATCTCCAGGTTAACCCTCTGAAGAGCATCATCAATTATAGATGAGCAGGAAGAAGCCTTCAGCTTAGGTAGCTGTAAACTCTCGTACGTTTTGTGATTGGCTGAAAGCACCGAGACCCCAGATGCCCATAGTAATAGTTCTGAAATGGATTTAGCACAAACTAAGCTCGCTGTATATGGTTTATTAACTTTTACTATTTAAATGTCTTTTCCACTGATTTGCTTTGCCTCGCAATGATCTGTGATCTGAGACAGATCACAAGCCATTGCCTCAAACAAAATGACTGGAAAGATGGTGAAATATATTTGTAGAGCACGCAAAGTCCTGAAATGGCATTATTTTCTCTGGCTACACATTGATTTGGGCACTTTTCAGCTCAAGTTCTTTCTCAGGGTTGTTGCGTGCTGAAGTGATATAAGCGGTCGGGTTTGCCATCGACTGTTACGCTCGGTCTGGCGTCACTTTCCTCAAATGTGTTGGCAGCACGATTCATGTTTGAGTGATTATGATTGGAGAAGCTGTCTGTAGCTCCAGACATCAATGTGTACACACTTCCATGCACTGGTTTTTATTGGTCCAACGGGAAACAAACTTTTGCAAGCAGTTGCCTCTTTTGAAACAATGAGCGTTTGGATGTAGTCACTGGACTGAAAAAAAGTTGTGATGTTTCCAGCATTACGTCTTTAAAACTTATTCAAGCTTTTGTTGTTTTGGAAGCACAAAATAATTAGACCCATTCAGTCTGAGCCATAAAAAAAAAAACTCAGACCTATAGGATTTCTAACAGTATGTTAGCACTAAGCTAACACTGGTACAGGTTTGAAAGCTGAACATTTTGTGGACGGTCCAGACTAAACAGATATTTAAAGCTTGTAAAAGACATTATGTTTTATTTGGAGCTTATAATATACATGTACATATATTTTACCCGTTATTACCATCTGTTCCATCTTCTTCTACCATCACTTCAACATTCACTTTTCAATGGAGTGATAGTAGAACAATTTCAACAATGGTCATTTCTGTAAATCACTGAAATATGGTTAGACTAGAACTCATATTTACAGTCAGTGATGTATCTAGAACTTCCTGAAGGCCTAGAAGGAAATTTTTCTTTGCATAATTAACTGTTTAGAATTTTTAATCAGAGTATTACTACAACACTAAAAATTAACCAAAAATTTGGATCAATTAGTACAATTTTGCCTTCATTGAAGGCCTAGAAGGCTTTCACTTTGTTTCCTGTGGATGTATTTTTGTTGTAGCCCCATTTTCACAATCCCCTGCTCCTATACATCATGCAAAAACAGCTGCATATGACTGTAGAAGTCAAACGGCCCCTTTCTGTCAAAGTAGGCAGTTTCACACACTGAACAACAAAATCTCCTGTGATAGACAGAAGTCTGACTTGATAAAGTAGCTGATCTTTAACTCCTTAAACTCCCACACTTGCATAACTACATAATGTAACTCCTTAAACTCCCACACTTGCATAACTACATAATGTACATGAGTTTCATAATGCACAGTAGTTTTTTATGGTAGTTTTTATGATGAATAATATGTCTTAAGATTAAAAACAGCACTTGAATTCGGGAATCACTCTAATCATGAACCGGCAAGTTGAAGGCAAGGAAGAAATCTATGAATATCTGTTTTTGACTTGACTACAAGACTTAAAACTCTTCTCATCATTCATACCTCTCAGAAAAAAGGAACAACAAACAAAACAACTGCTCTTGTATGGACCTCAGGCACCGAACAAGCAAGCATTAATATTTTCTGCAGAGCTGGATAAGTATACACTTGTAATTAGCTCCTAGAGACCAGACCTGGTGCATGTGAGGGTGCTGAAGACTGAGGCTTGTTTGTGCTTTGCGAATCATGCAAATTACATTTTCTGATTACTCACTGAAGGCCCAGCCAACAGGAGACAACAGTGTTATAGAGAGTTTAGGGAACAAACCGCCTTTGCCAGCAAATCCTGCTTTAACGTTCCTAAATTGCAATGGCAGATTAAACTCTTTCAATAGAAGCCAGTCACTGAGAGAAGGATAAATACACTGCAAAGGGGACTAGAATGAAATGTGAAAACAAATATTGGTCTTGTGGGATTTGCCGGGGTTTTATTTTCAGAGCTTCATTTTAATCCATATGAACAGTGTGTGGTGTGTGTGTTGTGTGTGTTCGAGGTGACAATTTCCACTCAGTGGAAACAAGACAACCCCATCAAAAAACGTGCTGGTCTAACAAGCTTTGCTAAGATAATAAGATCTTAACACGCTCCCCTTTGAAATGAATGATTAGGCCTCAAAATGCAATAACAAATGTATTATTTGTGGTTTAATTAATGTATGAGTGCATATGATTCAGAGGAGGCCACATCTGACCTCAGCACAGTTTTAAAACCAGTTTGAAGTTTTATTCAAAGGAACCCACTGGTACAGTGGTGTGCAAAAGTTTAAGCGCCCGCACGGTCAATGACGTTTTCTTGATTTTCCAAGTTCTCTACAGAGAACACACTTAAATATGACATTTTTAAAAGACAATTTTAGGGCCAGACATCACTTAATGAGTAGGGATCACTTGGATGGTGATAAGCTGAAAGTGCAACCATCTTCTAAGAACTTTGGAGGTTTAGAAAAATATCCTTACTGATTTATTTGCAAAACTGGATGGAAATCTGATAAGAATGGAAGCTGTAATGAAGGCAAAAAGTGGCCACATATATGCTGAGAAAAATTAACTTGTAGAGAGAGTAACTTGTAGTTACTGGCAGTTTTGAATAATAATTGAATAATTTAAGGCTGCTGATTAGATAGAAAACTGTCTAATCTGTCTAATCTGCATTTTTTTACAGCCAAGCAAGCTGTCCCTTAGGATAGGACTTCAGGAGCTGAACGAAAGGCCTTGCTGCCAACACTAAAAGCTACCGTTTACATTTTAATTTACAGCGAGTGGGAATATTCATGTGAGGAAACCATTCTAGGCCTTCCTGAAGTTCTGGGTACTGAAGTTCTGACTGTGAAAATAAGCAAAAGTTCAACAGAATTTGAGTTCATTTTTTAAAAAATGTCCAGAGTGACCGCAAAACTGCTACACACAAGGTAAAATATATGATCGTCTCTGTTAAACGATTAATTAAAACATTTGAAATGTCTTTTACAAGCTTCACATGTAGATGTTTAATCTCGAACCGCCAAGAAAAGTTCATGTGCACCAGTGTTAGCTTGGTACTAACATACTATTAGAAATCCCATAGGTGTGCCTGCAGTGCTGAGCATTATTGTAGAAGTGAGTTTGTTCTTTTTTTTCACTATGTTTTGACATTTATGGGCTGAACTAAAGGCCCAGCTCTAATAGTCATGGCTCACCACTGATACACACACACCCAAGACCAGACAGAGAGACTGAGCAGAAAAGATCAGCACCTCAAACAAATTTGTACATCCCTTTAAATGCATGCGCAGAGATAAGGGGCCATGTGCCAGCACTGTTCAGATGGTGTTAGTTAGTTCGGCTGTTATAGAACACAGCATCTCTCGCAAGGGAGAAAGGACAGATCTCAGCCAAATCAACTAATTAACTCAGAGACTAACACATGCACATGCTCGCTTTTTCCCAGCGAATCCAGTCCCCCAGCAAACCAAACAACAGCTAAACGTGTTCCTCAAATCCAATGTGAAAGGCAATGATGTCTTTTTAAAGCCTGTGTTGTGGAGAAGGTCAGGGCACATTTCTTCTCTCTGTTAATTTTAGCTTAACCCACCTTTCCTCCATGGTACATAAAAGAGAGACTTGCTCTTTCCAAATGTATTCACTGACTCGTTAGGAAACATGGCTGAGAGGAAACTGTGGAGGAGAGGCACTTTAAACATGCCACTTCGCTTCTGCCTCAGTGTCTCTGCTGCGAGACTGCGGCTGAGCATTAGTCTCAGGCTGAAATCCACTATCCACAATAAGGACGTGGGCATGTTTATGTGCTATAAACTGCACAGCCGAAGGTTGGGGGGCTCCTGAGTGGTGCATTCGGCTAATTTGACCTTATCATTACAATATCTTGAGTTCAGTCCCAGCTGATGTTGTAGCCGTCCACGGCCAGATGTCCGAGAAGGCACCATTGGCCTTATTCTTTCTGGAGGCCTCCCTCTCTCTTCATCACTCAGGCGCTAAACATCAGAATTGACTGTTAGTGTCCTCCTCCAAGCGTGTTGAGCTGTTCGATGATGTTGCATTACTGGCAGTTCTAAAGATCCGCTGGCTGGTCTCGCATGACTTGGAGGGAGCATGTGCTAGCCTTCTGTATCACTGGGAGCATGGTGTGACTGGGGGGACTTTCACTGTTTCTTTTCAATTAAGAAGTTCATTCACACAGTGGCTTTTTAAAACCCAGCCTTGCTAAAAAAGAAAAAAGTTGACAGATTAACATATTTGGTGCAGAAGGGGGTAGAAATGAGAAGCGAAAGGCTGAGCAAAAAAAAATAAAATTGTCCAGATGAGATTCAATTTTACTTTGCCAACAAAAACCTTTGTTTACGTTTCCCCCTTATGATGCTTTCATTGGCCTGGAGTGCATGGAGTGGTTGACACGTCAGGAGCACAGCCTCAGATTAGTTGACAAGTCAGAAACACAGCTTCTGCGTGGTTGAGAAGTCAGAAACACAGCTTCTGCGTTGTTGAGAAGTCAGAAACACAGCTTCTGCATGGTTGAGAAGTCAGAAACACAGCTTCTGCGTGGTTGAGAAGTCAGAAACACTGCTTCTGAGTGGTCGACAAGTCAGGAGCACAGCTTCTGTGTGGTTGACAAGTCAGGAACACAGCTTCTGCGTGGTCGACAAGTCAGAAACACAGCTTCTGAGTGGTCGACAAGTCAGGAGCACAGCTTCTGTGTGGTTGACAAGTCAGGAACACAGCTTCTGAGTGGTCGACAAGTCAGAAACACAGCTTCTGAGTGGTCGACAAGTCAGGAGCACAGCTTCTGAGTGGTCGACAAGTCAGGAGCACAGCTTCTGAGTGGTTGACAAGTCAGGAACACAGCTTCTGAGTGGTTGACAAGTCAGGAACACAGCTTCTGAGTGGTTGACAAGTCAGGAACACAGCTTCTGCGTGGTCGACAAGTCAGAAACACAGCTTCTGCGTGGTTGAGAAGTCAGAAACACTGCTTCTGCGTGGTCGACAAGTCAGGAACACAGCTTCTGCGTGGTCGACAAGTCAGGAGCACAGCTTCTGAGTGGTTGACAAGTCAGGAACACAGCTTCTGAGTGGTTGACAAGTCAGGAACACAGCTTCTGAGTGGTTGACAAGTCAGGAACACAGCTTCTGAGTGGTCAACAAGTCAGGAACACAGCTTCTGAGTGGTCGACAAGTCAGGAACACAGCTTCTGAGTGGTCGACAAGTCAGAAACACAGCTTCTGAGTGGTCGACAAGTCAGAAACACAGCTTCTGCGTGGTTGACAAGTCAGAAACACAACTTCTGAGTGGTTGACAAGTCAGCAACACAGCTTCTGAGTGGTTGCCAAATCAGGAAAACAGCCTCTGATTAGTCGATAAATCTCCAAAAAGACAGTACAGTTAAAGCCTGGATTACAAAGTTTCTGAAAGGGATACAATCGTGCTGGAGCCCTCGACGGCACAACACTACCCTTCTTGGAAAAACTGAAGTCTTTTTATTATTTCATGTACAACGTCTCTTTTGATGTTTTGTATGACATTGTTGGCCTGAGAGGTTTAAACAATTGAAAAGTCTGAGTTTTTTCTCATTTTTAAGGTTTTATTAACTCTTTATTTACTACGCTGGGTTATTATGCTCATCCATCATCTATTCAAAGCCAGGTAAAGCCCTAAACCTGTGATGGACAATGGAAAAAAAACTTTTTTTAATTTTTTGCTATTTTCAGGGACGATTCCAAACGTCTTGTGCAAATCTGAGTATAAGTATGTGTGTAATTGTCATCTGTCCTGGGACGCTCTCCTCGTGCATATTTTAGAGCTGAGTTCTTCTGATCAAGGAAACAAGATTCCATATTAATTCAATCAATCCACATCTGCCTGCAAATTATACAAAAATTAGGCACTAATTGAATTAGCAGACGTTTACTGATAACGCAGCAGACGGCCATCATTCAGAGCGCATGCAGACGGCTAGCTGTGTCCATGTAATTGGTCTGTTACCTGCAAACATGCCATCTGATTGGCAACTATCAAGGGAATGTATTGCGTTCTTTCTCTGTCTCTCTCTCTCTCTCTCTCTTTCTCTCTTTATCTCTGTCTTTCTCTTTCTCTGTCATTCTCTTCACTGCCTCTCTCTGTCTTTCAGTTCAAATTTAGTTCAGCAGTGCTTTACTGGCATGAAGGGAATAAGTAATAATAATATATAACAAACCTTTCTCTCTGTGTGCGTATCTCTTCTCTCTGTTCATTTCTCTCTCTCGCTTTCTCTCCTCATTTTCATCCCTCTTATTCTCTCTTTCCCTCTCTCTTCTCTCTCCTCTCCCTTTGTTTCTTTCTACCCCCTCTCTTTCCTCTTTCTCTCTCCCTTCCTCCCCTCTCTCTGTAAGGGACAGGTGACAGGTGTAGCATTAACAGATCAGCCCACTCATCAGCTGCTGATTAAATTAGCCAGTTCATATGATCCTCCACACAAAGCAGGCGGATCCGTAAACACGCAAACGTGTACACAATAACAGTGACCATATAGCCATAGCCACTGCAGGAGCAGCCGGGGCAGATGGGTAGAGAACGTGACTCAGTGGAAGTGGTCTCTTCTCTCCAGTTGGCTCTGTGCCAGCTCACTGAGGCAGAAAATAACACCAGCTAAATGAAATAATGAAATAAGCTGCTCTAATGAAACTTCCCTCCACGCTTTCCTGCTGCACTCCCACCGTTCCAGACCTGCCGCAGGAGCGCAGCCACCAACCTGCACCTTCACATGGAGGAGAAGTCGTAACTTTAAAAAAAGCTTTAAAAAGTTACTAACCAGGTTGCCAAAGAGCCCAGTGTCCAGTTTTCCCCTGAGGTCCACTCATAACTCTCTCTATCCCTTAGAATTGAGCATGCTGTTCTTGCTACTGTGCCTTTAAGACATAAACAAGCGTTTTCTAAGTCGCTTCTCCTTCTGGGTCGTGGGGGGGAAGCTGGAGCCTGTCCCAGTAGTCATTGGCTGGACGGCAGGAAACAACCTGGACAGGTCAGCAGTCCGTCACAGGGCAGGCAGACATATACATACACACACACACACACACACACACACACACACACACACACACACACACACACACACACACACACACACCTTGGGGCAATTTAGCATGTCTGACTGCATGTCTTTGGCCTGTGGGAGGAAAAAGGAGAACCCAGAGGAAACGGGGGCCCATGAGACATGCACACAGAAAGGACCCTGGCTGGTCCGGCCAGGGAATCGAACCCAGGCCCACCTTGCTGTGAGGTGACAGTGCTACCCAGCTTTATGGATCTACATAGAAAATGGTTCTGCATAGAACCAGGAACACCTAAAATAGCCTTTTGCATGATTAAAGGGTTCTTTGCCTCATGAAATGGTTCTTTAGATTGACACTGTATATTGTTAAATATAGAACCTTTATGAAAAGAGATCTATTTAGAACCACAATGGTTCTTCTATTATTATGATGTCAAGCATCTGATACTAGAAGAATCCTTTTTGGTGAAACATAGAAGTCGTTTGAAAGAAAGTTCTACATAGAAGCCTTGAAGAACCATCTTTTTAAAGTGTGCAGCCACTTTAGACAACATGGTCTGTATGCTTAAACCACCTCTGGAGCAAGAGTGCAAATCTAGAACCTGATCCAAGCCCAGCTGTTATCTCAAATGAGCCCATGTTGGTGAAGTTTGGTTCATTTTTTTAGCAAACGGTAAGCCATACTGTGCTCTTAACCTCAGCGACAGGTCTGCACAACCTTCTTGAAGTCCCGGATGCAGCTTAAGCAGGCTGAGAGAAGCGTAGGTGATGTATTTTGCAGAAATGATTTGGGTGACTATTGACTTCTAGTGTTTCTTAAAAAGCCAAGCAGAAAATTGGGTAAATTATGCTGTTCCTTTAATGCTGAATTTCTATTTCTGCACACAGCACATGCTCTTGGCTGCAAAAAAGGTACTTTCTTGAATCGATTCACTGTTTACATCTCATTCACTATTTATGTCTCATGGTCCTCTGTGATAAACGAGTGAGTCTAGCACGCCAGATCACAAAGTAGTAAAAAACGAGAACCCAGACATGAAACTTGAACCTAACCTATGCCCAAGACATGGAACAACCCCAGCAGCCCCAGATTCATGACTGAAGTGACTGAGTTGGAATGCAGTGATCCAAACAGTCCACAAGCACCACACCAGCCTGATATACCTGCACAAACACATCCATACACAAACACACCGGAGGCTCCAGCACTACACCTGCTGTAACTGCAAGGTAGATTACTACGTGTCGAAACTCGTGATAGAGCAAGGCAGCGTCCTCAGAAAACCTCAGGAACTAGAGGTTCAGCAATAAACACATGAACATGTGTACAAAGTTCATTCAACTAAATGTGCTTCACACTCAGTGGACTAATAATGGGATGTAAAATGCCAGAAACATCATGATAAAAGGGTTTGAACAATTTTCTATTTGTAATACAAATATAGTTGAATAACAAGGATGCTGCTGCCTCATAGCAAGAAGGGTCTGGGTTCGATTCCCCGGCCGGGTAAACAGGGTCCTTTCTGTGTGGAACTTGCATGTTCTTCCCTGAGCTTACTATGGGTGCTCTGGTTTCCTCCCACTGTCCACAGACATGCAGTCAGGCCGACTGGACGTGCTAAATTGCTCCTACACTGTTAGAAATAAATATACTATGCAGGTACATGATTCATTCATCGAGGTACAAACAATGTAAGTGTACCTTCAAAGGTCCAATAGTGGTTTTAAGGTCCAATGGTGAACCTTACCTGAGTTTAGATATTTGTACCTTTTCATAACCAAATGTTTTAAATCAGAACATTAAAATAGAAAAAAGTCCTGGAGGCGAGGGAGTAATAAAACATGTTGTGTAAATGTCTGTGCTTCTGCCCTTGGATGAACTGGTGACATGTCCAGGGTGTTTCCTGCGTTCCACCTAATGACTACTGGGATAGGCTCCAGCACCTCCCATGACCCTGGAGGACATGCCGCTTAGATATTATGTGTGTGTGAGTTGACTAACAGCAATTAGGGTTATTAATTTCACAGTAATTATAGCTTACAGTCTTTATGGAACAGTTTCAAATTCTTTGAAAACAGGGCTGGAGATATTTCAGGTCATCCTCAATAGCACTTCAAGTCCAAAACACCCAGTGCTAGAAGGACATATCATAACTGCTTTCAGTGCTGTTGTTTAAAGTGTGCGTTCTATTAGGTCTGAAATATTAATTGTCTTAAGATCAAAATCAAGAGCTGCAATTTACGGTTGTATAGTCTTACAATTTATTAACAACATTCTTTAAAAAGGTGCTTCTTTAGTAAAGAACATGGTTCTACATAGAGCCAAGAACAAAGTACCCTTTGCTTATGATTAAATGGTTCTTTGCATCATAAAATGGTTCTTCAGACTGATGAAGAATGTGCTTTAAATGGTTCTATATACAACCTTTTTAAAAGGGTTCCATATAGCACCAGAAAGGGTTTTTGTATTATTACGATGCCAAGCTTGTAACAATAAAAGAATCCTTTTTGGTGCAATATAGAACCATCTACAGCATGTTCTGCTTCAATCTGAAGAACAATTTCACCATATAAACAACTCTTTGAGTGTGCATTATGGGGGCAGCCGTGGGCTGGAGGTAAGGGACCCGGCCCTGTGACCGGAAGGTTGCCGGTTCCATCCCCAGAGCCAACAATACATGACTGAGGTGTCCTTAAGCAAGACACCTAACCCCCAACTGTGGATAGGGCTGCCCACAGCTCTGGGCAAGTGTGCTCACTGCCCCTAGTGTGTGTGCTCACCAGTGTGTATGTGGTGTTTCACTTCACGAATGGGTTAAATGCGGAGGTGAAATTTCCCTGTTGTGGGACTAATAAGGGTCACTTAATATAGAACAATTTTCTTTATTTAAAAACCCTTGAACTTTTTAAAGTGGGCATGTAGATACACTGAGTTTTAAATAGGATGATTTAACCTGATTACATGGAGTTACTGCTTTTGGATAAATTTGACAAATCAGAAGCAACCAAACACCCTTGTGGCATCATAACCACAAATAACCGGCAGGCTGGTGCCCTGTGTTAAGAGTTCAAGCCTCATGCTGAAATATGTCTGCTGGTCTTCATAGCCAGTTTACAGAAATATTCACAATTTAAATCTTAATTGCAGCACTGGTCAAAAAATCTAAAAGATATTTGCTGCCAAAATTGTTCAGCCCTACATTCTATCATCACAAACAAGAGAACTTCAGCCAAACAAGCAGGAAAAAAATCGTTTAGAGCAATTTTAAGCCCTGAGATCACTGGGAGCGACGCTCAGGCGCATGTTGGCACCCAAACGGCATGCGAGCAAATTCGGAGGAGCCTACAAGGTCTGAGCTGGGAAAAGATGATGATATCAGACAAGCCAGAAAAAAAATCGCAGGGGGTGGACGTAGTGATTCGGACCAAATCGTATGATGAAAAGGAAATGAAAAGGTCAGAGTTCCTACAAAGTCCAGTTTCCGACACCGCTGTGGGTTTGTCTGAAATTGAAAGATTTAGTCATAAAAAAAGAACAAAGCAACTTCAACAGCGACAAAACCACTTTTCTTTTTCCATCCACTCTATCCATGCCAAAGACGCACACACCACAACGCTTTGAAGCCCCTAAGATGCTGGATGGGTATCAGATCAAACTGAAATGTGCACCTGTGAGAGTGTATAAGGGAAGTTTAGAAGCCTGATCAAAAGCCTGGACACAGAGAGACCACTGTGTGTCCGTGTATGTATGAGGGGAAGGAGCCCAGGGACGAGACATTTTCCAGCAAAGCCAGCCAGCCGCTCGCACCTGCCGCCGGATCCAATCGCTTGCTAATGGCCACGTCTCCACGGAGACCTTCTCAATATCAGCCTTTAATTGGCCGCGGCAACCAAAGCCCCTTTCATTCACCCAATAGCTGCTCCCCACAATAAATGAAACTGTCAATCAAACGGCGCAGCTGACTCTCTTCCCGAGATTTCTCAGAGAGTCTCATTAACGGCCTGAAGTGCATTCATCAACAGGGCCGCACATGGGATGAAATTAATTATGCCCATCCGAGTGGCAGCAGGTCACTATATCCATCCCCCTGTCCACCTGTCTGTTTACGTAAGGAGGTGATATTTTCACTACGGGCTTAGACGATATTGTCCTTCATTCGGTTAATTATATCTAGCTTAACTTTTAAAATGTTTATGGTTTTCTGCCATGAGGATTTGTCAAGTGGTTTCAGCCAAAATTGTTGAATGCTCTAGAATTTGTCTACATTGCTAAAGTGATATCAAGGCCACTGCAACTAGACTAATTTAGAAACTGTTTTCTAGGTAAAACTAAAGGACAGTGTACATACAACTTGTAACTTGTACCTCTGCTACAAGCATTTATCAGGTGTTAAATATACACAGTGCAGACAAAACAATGCGATTCAACAAATGCAAAACAGGACACAGACAGTACACGGTGCTTTGTTCAAAGCAGAATGTAACATACTATTCATACTAGACATATTCATAGAAATTTGATGTTCCCATGTTGGTAAGTGAGCTGTAATGAGCTCATCTCATTACCACTACTACAGCTACAACCCTGCATGTGGCTGAAGACCAAAAGCAAAATGGAAAAAACATAAAAAGACATGTTTTACTGCTTTTTCTGGATATGGTATGACTTTCTCATTACAAACAGCCACAACACTGCTGAATGAATTTGATGTTGCCTACCAAAATGCCATCAGATAGTCTAGTATATATGAACACAGCAGCCACAGTAGAACAACAGTAATGGAATCCAGTAATTGGTTGACCAGTTATATGAATTATATTAAAGTATTTCAGTGCAATAATTATATTTAATTACAATATCTCAGACGTCGTCTAGAGCTGCAAAAAGTGGAGAGTGAGATGGTCTCCTATTGTTATGCATATGTCTGCGTGTCCGTCAGTTCAGTCCATGGACGTTGAGGAATCTGATGGCTTGTGGAAGGAAAATGTTGCCCAGTCTGGCTGTGAGGGCCTGAATGCTATGGTACCTTCTCCCAGTCAGAGAGAACAGTTCGTGTGAGGGGTGTGTGGGTTCAGTCACAATGCTAGTGGCTTTTCAGATGCAGCGTGTGGTGTAAATGTCCATAATGGAGAGAAGAGAGACCCTGATGATCTTTTCAGCCATCCTCACTATTCGCTGAATGGTCTTGCTGTCAGAGACAGTTAATGCAGCTGCTCATGATGCTCTCTATAGTGCCCCTGTAGAAGGTGGTAAGAATGGTAGGTGGGAGATGAGCTTTCCTTCATTTCTGCAGGAAAAGATGCTGCTGGGCTTTCTTGGCTTTGAAGCTGGTGTTCAGGGTCCAGGTGAGGTTCTCCACTAGGTGGACACCAGGGAACTTGATGCTTGTAACAAGGGGAGTTGTTGATGAAGAGTGGAGAGTGGTCATTCTGTGCTCTCCAGAAGTCAACAACCATCTCCTTTGTCCTGTCCACATTCAGATATATATTGTTCACTTCGCACTCTCTGTATGCTGAGTCATTGTTCTTGCTGATGCGACCGACCACAGTAGTGTCATCAGCTTTTCAGGTGTTATCATTGGACGCGATGGTTTAATGAGTTGCTAATTTTGCACCATTGGCTATTGGTTAAGTCGGCTTTAACAGATTAACACATTAGACTCATTTGTTTCATAGCAATTCCTAAAGCTGCCTCAAGGATCTCCAGGACACTGAGTGTCAAGGTGCATGTTACCTTATCCAATCCACCTTTGGGCTTCAATAATTAGCTTTAATTGAAGACACTATGAATGACGGCCTGTCCAGGATGTTTCCTGCCTACCACCCATCGACCACTGGGATTGACTTCAGTTTCTCCTGTGACACCAGAAGGATAAGCGGCTTAATAGATGTGTGTGTGTGTGTGTGTGTGTGTGTGTGTGTGTGTGTGTGTGTGTGTGTGTGTGTGTGTGTAAATATTACCTCAATATATGTTATTTTTATAAAATCCTTTAATGTATAGCCAGATTCTGTGGGAATTGCAACCATATGTTGTGGGCATCCAAATGCCTGTGTGCATGTCAGGTCTAATTGAGGACCACTGGTGTAAGAAATAACACAGCCCATCCTAATCATTTCTGTTAGTATGCTGATGTGGTTGTCAGTCCAGGGCCGGCATGCTCCTTCATAAACATTCAGCACAAGAGACCAAGAGATACGCAAACAAGGAAGGCTG
The DNA here is from genome assembly GCF_015220715.1 of Pygocentrus nattereri. Lineage (NCBI taxonomy): Eukaryota > Metazoa > Chordata > Actinopteri > Characiformes > Serrasalmidae > Pygocentrus > Pygocentrus nattereri. The sequence goes on from NC_051217.1 coordinate 42,660,236, forward strand.
GGATTGCAATTAATCAGATCATACATGATATGCAAGCAGGTACCAGAGTGGTTAGCAAGTGTTTACAAAGCTGCATGAAGTGACCCATGATAACAGCCCTGTGGAGGCCAGAACACGTACAGTATCAGGCAAAAGTGTCAATCAAAAGTATGGATTAACTTAGACATGAAGGGGTTTCCTTGTTTAACTATTTTAGAAGAAGATTTCAATCATTTGAGCCGAAGCCTTTAGACTTCAATGCCTTCAAGATTACAAAAGTGTTTCCAAGCTTTTGACTGGTACTGTAATTACATCTTATTATTTTTAGAGTAATTATAGTTAACTACTTGTTTAAAAATAGGGATGCAGATGCACTACATGGACAAAAGTATTGGGACACCCTAATTATTGAGTTAATGTGTTTCAGCCACACCCATTGCTAACAGGTGGATAAAATCAATCAAATAGCCTTGCAGTCTCAATAGACTAGATCTGCCCTAGACACCTGTAAGTTCTATTATTGTAAAATGGAAGCATCTAGAAGAAACAACAGCTCAGCCACAAAGTGGTAGACCAAACAAACTCAGAGTGGAGAACATTACCTGCCTGACTGCATTGTGCCCACTGTAAAGTTAGGTAGAGGAGGGATAATGCTATGCTAATTCCCACAGACACTCTTCAAAATATTGTAGAAAGCTTCCTAGAACAGTGGAAGCTGTTATAGCTGCAAGGGGGGGCCAGCTCCATATTAATACCTATGGATTAGCTGTTCTTTGAATTTAGAGATGAATGATATGCTCTATGATCAGAAACAGGAGAACTGCAAACAAACAAGCAAGCTTGTACAGCACTTTTAGGCTCTGAGATCATCGCTGATTTGGTGAGAACAACACTTGGGCCAAAGCGCATGTTGGCACCCAAACGGCATGCCAGTGTATTCCAAGTACCCTATCAGGTCTGAACTGGAGAAGTTCAAAGTTGTGTGTCCAAACTTTAGACTGATATTGTAATTGCAAGATTTACAGGCAATTGATCAGGCTGAGAGCAATTGATCGATCAGACAGATCTCAGCGCGGTTCACATTGATATGCATCAAGAGAAAAAGGCCTAATATCTCTCTAATTAATGGATGGTGTTTTGATTGGATCCAGCATGACAGATTTCAGTTCCAGAGAGCATGTAGTGAAACCATCTGAGTGTTGAAAAATATAATTAAGAACACTTCAATGTCATTAATAATTTTCGAGCTAAGATAATGAGTAAAATGTGTAGTTGAAAACAGGGTGTGCATAACAACATGAGGGAGAAGTTCTTTGCTGTGATTTGTGTATCTTCTTGGTGGAGGTGAAGTTCGTCCATCAGCGACTTGTCTAGGGTCGCGCACCTTTACTCTGGGGATCATTTGTTACAATTTGCTCCCAGGTTTTCATTCCTAAAACTAAAAGTGCTGAACTGAGATTTCATTTTTCTCCTTCCAGGGAATATAATTAAAAAGTCCAGATAGCTGAGCCTGGATCAGCATTCCTTATGTGAGATGCCTCAGTGCTTCCCAATCCCAGAGCTGCAGAACCTTAACTGTGCTCTAATACACCTGATTCAGCTCGAGAGCAAATCAGTTCAACTGCAGCACAGCAAAATAGTACGTTGATAGTACGTTGGTGAAGACTGGAACTGCAAATATTCTTTCAGATAATGTCTACTTATGCTTCTTCTATCAATCTTCATGACAGGCAACTTTTTTGCTTTGTGTAAGTCTTTTGGGTTCTGCAGAGTATTAATAATAATAAAGAAATAATGTTTGTTATGGTGTTGTCTTACAGTTAGTTTAAATGATTGTATTGTTAGGGTATTGATAGGTTTTGCAGTTGAGTTGCTACGTGGTTGCAATTGTGGTTTAAGTTTTGTTACATGGTCTCTATGCTATCCTGCAAGGAGGTTGCTTTGATGTCCCAAGTGGTTGCTAAGGTGTTGCTGGGTGGTTGTTGATACCTCATGTGGTTGTTGGTGTGGTTGCTGTGGTATCTCTTGGGGTTGCTATGGTGTTGCTGTGCAATTGCTATGGCATACTAGATGGTTGTTACTGTTCTGCAGGTTGGTTGCTATGGCATCCCAGCTGGTTGCTAGAGCGTTGCTGGATGGTTGC